>NC_056737.1:1264652771-1264740271 GCF_019279795.1 Protopterus annectens | reverse complement strand
GGATGACAGCTTGAGGGAAAGCCGAGTGCATCATGTATGGACTAACAATGGTATCTTGCAAGCCTCTTTAGATGGTCCTGGTGAGTTGAGAACAAGAACTAGTCGTCACATAATTCAGTAGCCATTTTCATGTGTTTTGTTTAACTGAACATAAGACACTATGCTCCATATACTGAATGGATGCATCTGTCAATTTTCAGAGGATTGCCACTGTAGCAGGAATAAAACAAGCACATCACTTAAAAGTAAACTAACTAGACATTGAAAATGTTGCATGAGCACACATTGAATAGGTAGATGCCTTAGAACTGTTGTTTCACACAGACAGCAAAAGTGGGGAAAAACATTCACATGAAGTAACAGTAAGGATAGAGCTGCTCATCTCTGACAACATTGTGGCATTATAGTGGTATTTTAAAAGTATGTGTTTTACAAACTTCATTTGTTTTTTGGAAGAATATGTTAAGATATGTTAGACTTCCAGTGATGCTGTAACACACACACACACACACACATATATATATATCTATATATATATATATATATATATATATACACATAAAATATGTGTGTGTGTTTATGCGTGTGAGCCTTCCTTCCAATTTTTGCATTTCTGTAGGATTAGATTGAGACAAGCATTGCAATTATCCATTAAGGCTCTGGGTTTTACATTTTAAACTTTAAATGTTTTTTGGGTGAACTAAGCCAAAGATGCTTGAAAGATAAATATGTTTAATTAGGGGCAGAGGATGATCATTAAAGGAAGTACGACTATTGCAGAAGTCATTAACAATCTTAAATGAAATTTTTATTTTTATGATAGCCATTTACATGTATAATAAGAGCCAGTGATTCTTGGGAGTTGTGTGACAGAAACAGAGTATGGAGAGAATTCATGTAAGACACACTATTTAAATGAGGTAGTGCTAGCCATCCATATTTGTTAATGAACTAGATACACAGTTATAAGGAAAAATGTTCTGGTGCTTTAAATTTTAATATCGTAAAGAATACAGACCAATTACTAGATGTATTTTCACTTAAAGAAGTAATAAACAGAATTATAGCAAGTACTCATTTTTAATATTTTATGATTTTAATGAAATCTATTTCTTATACAATACTAATAGCAACTGAATAAGTATTCAGTTAGATTTCCTAGGCAATTCAGTATTTGATGAAAGAAAGACAGTGTAAACATGGCATACTGTGAAAATGGTATAAGATCAATTGTTGAAGCTACTAGGCTGTAAACTGCAGTTATAGGTTTGAATTCTTTCTGTCAAAACATACACACTCAAGTGACTTAACTCATTCCTTCTTCTGTGTCACAGCTGTAAACAAGCTCTAGCTTTATGTGCTTTTCCTGAGTAAACAAAAGTCCACTTCTAATTATTACCTGTTCGTCTTGTAGGTTTCACACATTGGTTTCATTTCATTTGTTAACTGCTGAACATATCTTTTCTCATCTTTTTGTAAGTGAAGATGTAGCATATAGCTGTAGGAAGTTAATCCCAGTAAAACTTGCAATGGCCCTTAAATGACTCGTAATTCTTTTTAAAATGGATGACAGGTATTTATATACAACCACTTGCACATATTATTTCTTAACTTGTCTATTACACGTTAGTAAAATACTGACCGAGGTGCCCTGATGTCTAATGAAAAACAAGATTGGCCTTAAAAGAAACTGTGTGTATCCTTATTCTTAGATAACACATTACTTTTCAGATAACATATGTTTTATTTATTGTTTTAAAACACATAATATAGACATTATTTCTAACTCCAGTACTGGCTTATTTAGTACTACTTTATTCCTGGTGCCTGTCTGTCTACAAATGTACCTCAGTGCATAGCTTTACTGTGAGATAAGCCCCCTCTCTTTCACTCGTTCTACTCTGCTTTCTGTAGTTTGTCTGCAGGATGCAGGTTTTGAACTGAAGAGTGCAGTGGAGTTCTTACTGTGCCTTTCCGGTTTCAGCACAATCAAAGTTTTGTGTTTGGAATTGTCCTTGACATTCTTTCGTCCCACAATGGGGTGGACACAGTGTGCTGGAAACCATGGCATCATTATCACTGACAGAGACTTAAATAAATCACCTGTGTCTTTGCCTCTTTTTGCTTATTCAAGGATTCCTTGACTTAAGGGAAAAGTACTCCCTGTTGAAGAAACCTTTCATGCCAAAGGAGTCGAAAAAAAAAACACTGTTTGTTTTCAATGTAAACATGCAGGATAGCATTAAATGTGGCCAGTAATTATGGGGTGCAGAGTACACAGGAGATGCTGAGGTGTTACAAGAATTATTGTGACCTCCCTTCAGACAAAGCAGTTGGTTTCTCATAGCTACTCTGGCAAGAACACATTTGAGAATATATTTTGTTTGAAAAAAATCCATGTTTTTTTTTCTTTCTGGGATCAATAAAACTGCAGTATAAAACTTGCTGGCTTGTTTTCAACCTCCAACCATAGGGACCAAGCTGTTTTGCAGAATGGCACAAGATGTTTGTGTCAAGCTCTGCATACCTGGGTTCAAATCTTACAAGCAAGGCACACAGGTTTGTTGTTTGAAACCTGCAGACCTGGGTTCAAATCCAACAATAAAGCCACAAAGTTTGTAATTCTTTGATTAATGACTGTGGCTTTCTATGCTTCTGCCTAGCTTGTTGTAAGGATGTAAATGCAGACCTCACCTGAAACGTGAGAATTATATATCTCAGCAGGACTGCTCAGACTGATACGAATTTGTTTATGATTTTTTGTGGAGTGCAAGAGTTTAACTTGAGGTCACCTTTCTAATAGTGGATAATCACTGTTACTGACAGATGATTTCCTATGGAAATGTTTTGCTAAGTTATTTGTTAAATAAAACATTACCTTGCTGTTTTTATACCTATACTAAATTCTTCACCTTGTTCTCTCTACATTAAAGTGGTGTGGACTGAACATTTCTCAAGATGTCTGCTTTTATTTTGAATTTACTGAATTGGGATAAGTTTGTAGGAAGGAGACACTGATGATATATACCCACTGGTAATTTACTATTACTGGGGTGCAATGTGCATTATATAACAAGCTGTTTTAAAGTTCCTACAAGCAGCACTAGAAATGTGTTTTAAAACTAAATAAAGTTTTAGAGGTCCCTCTATAAGTAATATGAATTATTCTGAGCAGATATGCATTAATCTAAGGGAAGGCACCAAATACTGTGACTTCTCTTTAACTGTCTGTATGAAAATGACAAAAAGGAAGCACTGCAGATATCTTAAGCATTATCAATGGTTTAATCAGCCGTGGTGGTGCAGCGGTTAGCGTTGTTGCCTCACAGCAAGAAGTTCTCCCATTCAATTCTTGGCTGGATTGCAGGGTTTGCCTTCTGTGTGGAGTCTGCATGTCCTCCCCGCGGTTGGGTGGGCGTTCGAAAGACATGCGTAAATGGGCGTGCCTTCGTGGAAGGTTGAACATCGAGCTGGCACCTCGGCATTCGTAAAAATCTACTGCCAATCATTAGCGGACCGGAGTTCCGATGTGGCGACCCCTAACCGGGAAAAGCCGAAAGACAACAACAAGCCTATTGTGCCCTCAGATGGAAACATTATGATGCTTCTGATGCCTTGCTGCCAGTAATTACACAATATGAGCAAGAAGGAACAACCAAACACTATATTTAACAAGAATAATCCTCTCAGAAATATCTTAATATAATTTTTGACTAAGATTTGGAAAGTGTTGTAAATATGGTTGTAGTACTCAAATTCAGTTAAAGCTCACTTGTATGTTATTAAGGAGGGAGCAACAGTTCTCTGGAAAATAGCTTCTCCCCTTTAGCCTGTCCTTTAAGGACAGCTTCATTGTTTGGGTGTACAAACTGTGTTTAACCTCCAGGAAACATGGATTCTGGGTGTTGTTCCTAAGGGCAAAAAGTTTGCGTCTGAAATCAGTCTAGTGCACATTCTGTTATATGGCACTTTTCACTGTGACCCATATTGTAAACTGTTATGCTTCAGAATATAGCAAACACTCCTCAATCTAGGCAGCAATGAAACAGAATATAGTAACTGTATCCATTCTAGAATCTGAGAGCTCTAGCCACACAGAAATAGCTGCTATTACTTTTAAAGATTCATATCCTACTCCTTCCTTTCGCACTGTGATTACATTCTGAAAGTACAGCATATCTATCATCTGTTCTAATATAAAATGGTTTCCCTGACAGGGTAATCAGTAACAACACTGCACGGTATAGAGTGATGGAACCCTTAATTCAAACCTGGAGATTTCTGTTTAACTAACAGACCTGGTCTACGACTACCATCTACAGTGGTGACCAGGTGTTCAACTCTGCTGCCAAGTATACTGCAGATCATCCACAGTTTGTTCCACATTGCTGCCATTGCACACCAGACATGGCTGGGTGAGACTCTGGGTGGAGTAAAACAAAAGAACCCCGCCACCTCTGAGGATTAGGGTACTGTGTCTCATTTTGACTTTGCCCTAGCTAGTACCATGGCTGCAGGCAGCTTGGAAGGGAGTCAACACGTCACAAGGGAAAGAAAAGTGGCTTGGTGTTCTAGGTGGTGAAAGCTACAGAATATCATCTTCTTTTGGCTGTTCCCATTAGGGGTTGCCACAGCGGATCATCTGTTTCCATTTCTTCCTGTCCTCTGCATCTTGCTCTGTCACACCAACCACCTGCATGTCCTCTCTCACCACATCCATAAACCTTATCTTAGGCCTTCCTCTTTTCCTGTTACCTGGTAGCTTCATCCTTAACATCTTTTTCCCAATATACTCTGCATCCCTCCTCAGCACATGTCCAAACCAACGTAATCTTGCCTCTCTGGCTTTGTCTCCAAACCTTCCATCCTGGGCTGACCCTCTAATATACTTATTCCTAATCCTGTCCACCCTTATCACACCTAGTGCAAATCTTAAAATCTTTAACTCTGCCACATCCAGCTCTAACTCCTGCCTTTTTGTCAATGCCACTGTCTCCAACCCATATAACATAGCTGGTCTCACTACCCTCTTGTAGACCTTCCCTTTCACTCTTACTAGTACTCATCTGTCACAAATCACTCCTGACACTCTTTTCCCCCTACTCCATCATGCCTGTACTCTCTTCTTCACCTCTCTTCCACACTCACCATTACTCTGAACTATTGATCCCAAGTATTTAAACTCATCCACCTTCGCCACCTCTACTCCTTGCATCCTCACCATTCCTCTATCTTCCCTGTCATTCACACACATATATTTTGTCTTAGTCCTGCTGACCTTCATTCCTCTTCTCTCTAGAGCATATCTCCATCTCTCCAGGGTCTCCTCCACCTGTTCCCTACTCTCACTACAGATCACAATGTTATCTGCAAACATCATATTTCACAGGGACTCCTGTCTGATCTCGTCTGTCAACCTGTCCATCACCATTGCAAATAAGAATGGGCTCAGAGCTGATCCTTGATGTAATTCCACCACCACCTTAAACGCATCTGTCACTCCCATCGCAGACCTCACCACTGTCACACTACTCTTGTACATATCCTGTACCACTCTTACATACTTCACTGACACTCCCATCTTCCTCATACAATACCACAACTCCTCTCTAGGCAACCTGACATATGCTTTCTCTAAGTCTACAAAAACACAATGCAATTCCTTCTGACCTTCTCTATACTTCTCCATCAACACTCTCAGAGCAAACATTGCATCTGTAGTGCTCTTTCCTGGCATGAAACCATACTGCTGATCACTAATCATCACATCCCTTTTTAACCTAGCTTCCACTACTCTTTCCCATAACTTTATGCTATGACTGATCAATTTAATCCCTCTGTAGTATAGCTCTGCACATCACCCTTATTCTTAAAAATTGGTACCAAAACACTTTATTCTCCATTCCTCAGGCATCCTCTCACTTTCCAAGGTTTCATTAAACAATCTGGTTAGAAACTCCACTGCCATTTCACCTAAACACCTCCATGCTTCCACAGGTATGTCATCTGGACCAACAGCCTTTCCATTCTTCATCCTCTTCATAGCTATCCTTACTTCCTCCTTGCTAATCCATTGCACTTCATGATTCAGTATCCCCACATCATTCAACCTTCTCCCTCTCTCTCATTCTCTTCATTCATTAGCCCCTCAAAGTACTCTTTCCATCTGCTCAACACACTCTCCTCGCTTGTGAATACATTTCCCTCATTATCCTTTATCTCCCTTACCTGCTGCACATCTTTCCCAGCTCTGTCCCTCTGTCTAGCCAATCGGTATAGGTCCTTTTCCTCCCTCCTTAGTGTCCAACCTTTCATACAACTCTTCATATGCCTTATCCTGAAAGCTACAGAATAAATGCTGTTGAAAAGGGCTACTTCATACTTCAGCAGTGTGCATAGAATACAGTGGCATCATTTGTTCACTTTTCTTTACAAAGTGTGGTATACACAAAAAGAATCCTTTACATGTTTTCCTTTTTATACAAGGTTTGCTATCTGGAACTTGTCTTATGCTACTTTTACTGTTGGACCATGTGTTTATGCTGGAAATCTGCTATCTACTTGCAGAGATTGTTCCACCATATATGCACAAAATGCAAGAAGAACATTGTGAGGGGGCATTTTTGAAATTAATGTTTTATGTGGGGTGCCAGTTCATGCATCACTGACTGGGAAAGATTCTATCCCTACACCTCCATGCTACCCTGTCACCTTTTTGGTACCATTATTCAGAGATAGATATTTGCATTTTACACAAAGGAATCAAATCTGTGTGTGTGTGTGTTTGTGTGTGTGTGTGTTTGTGTGTGTGTGTGTGTGTGTGTGTGTGTGTGTGTGTGTGTGTGTGTGTGTGTGTGTGCGTGTGTGCGTGTGTGCGTGTGTGTGTGTGCATCTGTTTTTATTGTCTTGACAAATTCAGCAAATTCAAGGAGTATCACAACATTTACAACACAGGGCTTGAATTAGTATGATGCAAACATATGTATCACACTGCTTGAGGCAGCTGTATTTTAGATTTTATGCATACTGTTTTGTTGTTCTTTAAGTGGTAATGCCAGCAGCTGTACCAGAATCAGATGTGCAGATGTGGTCAGTACAAACAGGACCAACACACATCTGTAATATGCTACAGATAAGCCAGTCTAATTTCTCAAAAAAAAAAAAAGATAAATATGCCAATAATTTATGGACTAAAATATACGTTTTTTTTAATTCTGTGAAGTTTTCCCAATATTCCCTCATTAAATGACCAATAGTCTTTTCTTGTAAAGTGCACTTTCATTGCAGCTACAAGTAGCACAGTTGGATTTGGTTGATTTCTGAAATAGATTTCTGTTTGCTACCTTTTCCCCATGGTCTAGTTGTACCTCTGAATCTCTCTCAGTTCCCAGGCTGAAATACCATTATTTTGCACTTCTTACTGAAATGTTAAGGTAAACAAGTCCTCGCCTTGTCTGCTTGATTGGATTTACTCAGATGCCAGAACAAAGCTCGTATACACACACACACACACACACACACACACACACACACACACACACACAAGCACACAGCAGTCCTTTTCTCTGTTTATCTGTAAATAAACTTCTTACTACAAAGGTTTGCCTAGCTGTTTTTGCAGACTCATGTGCTGAACCTTTTTTGTTGTCTACAGATGAAATGAAGGAAGTGTATGACACCATGGGGCCTGAAGCCACACTTCAGACCACAGGCAGCAATGGAACAGGTAAGCTTATTTACCTCTAAAATCTATTACTTGAAAGCTAAAATCCAGAATACCTGCAGTTACATAACCCAGAATTTGCACTATTTTTTGATCATTTTGTGTGTGTGTGTGTGTGTGTGTGTGTGTGTGTGTGTGTGTGTGTGTGTGTGTGTGTGTGTGTGTGTGTGTGCGCGCGGTAGCGTTGTCACCTCACAGTAAGACGCTGTCCAGTTCGATTCTCAGTTAGAGCATCTTCTGCGTGGAGACATGCGTGAGTGGGCGTACCTTCGTTGAAGGTTGTGCATCAGGGCTGGTAACTCGGCACATAAAAATCAACTACCAATCATTAGCGGACCAGAGTTCTGCTGTGGCGGCCCCTAACCGGGAAACGCCGAAAGAAGACTACTAGAAGACTACATACATATTTTTATCCTTCGTTGTCACCAATGGGGCCTACCTTTTGCTACTCCTATAACTGCACATGCATTTTTCAGAACTGCTTCCCTCAAGGCCCTTCAGAAGTGTGAGGTACCAATGACCTGGAACTAAATAGGATGTCAGACTTCTGTACCCCCACCTGTCCTACCATTATCAGCAAAGCAAAAGACCTTTGGAGGTCAAATGCAGTATATTTCTGCTGTAGCTTTCTTTGACAGCTTTCATACATCTGATGAGATGTTACCATGTTTGGCAGTACTGTATTGCTGACTGACACAAAGTACAGGGTTTGATTTTCACATTTAGAAGAGAAATTGGTTAGGCTTAAAATGCCAACAAGAGCAGTTAGCCTAGTATTGATTCAGCTGGAGGTTGGCAGATAGTGTAATGGTTAAGGTAATTACTTCGCAAATAAGAAATGCAAGGTTTGATTCTCACCAAGGGAAACTGGTTTAGTTTAAAATGGTCCACAAAGGCCACTAGCCTAGTACTTACCTATAAACTATGGAATAGGTTTATCCAGAAAGCAATGTATCATACTGTTCTTTCCTTCTTTTTGTAATTCTTTCTTTCTTTCTTTGTCTCTCTTTAAATCCATTAACAAAATATAGAGTACAGTCACCTTTTCATATTTATTTATTTTATTTATTTCCAGTTTGATGACCGGGGAGGCTCACTGGGCTCAAAGAGCCTATTTTCAGTGGAGGCCCAGGGAGAAAAGCTCCAATAATACATAGTACAAGCTCCATAATATGATGTATAATACATAGTGGAAACAGAAACAAACTCAGCAAATTTTACATGCAGAAACAAACTCAGCAAATTTTACATACAAAATAGCAAAAACTAAACAAAAGTTAAACAGCAGCTTGGAGAAGGATGTAAAGCATATTTACATGTTTAGTGGTTAAGAACAGTAGTACAAGGTTAAATTAATACAGAGGTTTAAATCATGTGAGAATGATATAGAAGTAACATTAGCATGGATGAGTTCTTTATTTGTGAATATTAGTATAAGTTAAATTAATACAGAGGTTTAAATCCTCTGAGAGTGGTATAGAGGTAACATTTGCATGAAGGCAGTACATAGGGTTAATCTATAGTGTGTAAAGAAGAACAAACTGTGTGTGTAATACAGTATTTATGTATTAATCGGGTTAGGTAGGTGGAGTGCAATTGCATTTCCATTTTTGGGAGAGGTAAGAATGCAGCTGGGTTTTGAAGTGTTCGGAGTTCTCAGAAGTTATTAGGGATGGACGGAGAGAATTCCATTTTTTGACGATGGAGAAGGATAGGAGAAGCTGACCAGTGGAACGGTTTGGTTTATAAACAGAGATTAGATTTTGGTGGGTAGATCTTAGAGTTCTGTTTATGGTGTATAATGTTAAGATGTTTGTTAGTGCAGGGCATATAGCTGGATTGAAAATAAGTTTGTGGGTGGTAATGAGTTGGAGGTAGTCAAGGTAGTTTGGGAGTTGTAGCCATTGCAGCTGGTGAAGAGGTTTACAGTGATGAGTAGAGTATTTGGAGGTGGTGGTAAACTTTGAGATTTTATTGTAACAGGATTCTAGTTTTAGAAGAGATGGAGGAAGATAGGTTGGTTAGTAGGGGAGCGCCATACATTAGTGAAGGTAGTAAGAAGGTAGTGGCGAGGGTCTGTCTTGCTGATGGGGAGAGGAAGTGTGGGTTTCTGTACAGCATGACAAGTTTCTGATGGGCTTTCCTTATATTTAGCTGATATACTCTACAATATCAAAAGCTGACACAGACATCAATAAAAGTGCTATAATGTAAGAAAAACATATTTAGAGGTGTGTGTGTGTGTGTGTGTGTGTGTGTGTGTGTGTGTGTGTGTGTGTGTGTGTGTGTGTGTGTGTGTGTGTGTGTGTGTGTGTGTGAGTGTGTGTGTGTGTGAGTGTGAGTGTGTGTGTGTGTGTGTGTGTGCGTGTGTGTGTGTGAGTGTGTGTGTGTGTGTGAGTGTGTGTGAGTGTGTGTGAGTGTGTGTGTGTGTGTGTGTGTGTGTGTGTGTGTGTGTGTGTGTGTGTGTGTGTGTGTATGTGTGTGTGAAAGTGTGTAGATTAATGCATGATTTTAGCAGCTGCTTACCCATTTTATAGACATAACTCGGATTATGTCTGTCCATCTGGAGTTACCTGTCATGAGATGTGATGCACCAAGTCCTGTCACTGCTATTTCACACAGCCTAACCTGGATCTGTTTTACTTTCTTTTTGGCACCTATGAACAGTAACATTACTGCTGAAGTTCCAGGGATTTGCTGAAGACTTTTGCCATAAATAGGCACTATTTCATATCCTCATTATGCAGATTAACCAATTTAAGTTTATTTAAAATGCTTTCTTATTTTAAGTGCCTTGCAATTGTGCCACGTGATCACTGGTTTGAATATTCAGCCATCTGGTTGACAATTGTTTAACCATTTGATAGAATTAGACAATCAAACATACTTTTTAGACTTTTTTAACTTTACGTATTTCTTTTTACTTTATAGTTAAGTCGGGCTGCAGAGAGGGTCATACTTTGCATTGGGTGTGGGGAGAAAGCCATCCACAGAAAACAATTAACTTAAAGAACAACATTCACTTGGCTGGCATGACTGATCAGACACATCCCTATTAATGTAGCTCTAGATAATCTAACTGAATGAGATCTCTGTTTTTTCTGGGCCTGTTGTCTTCTGCCTGTAAAATAATGCCCAGACTTTCAGAGGCAGAGTTTGCTGTATTTAGAAGACGGTATCTGCCTTGCCTTACCCAGAACCCACAAGCAGTGTCACCATTGATACAACAGGCACTCTTGTGACTACTATGATGTCCTAAGTTTTATTTTCACCAACTCATGCCTGTTATAAGATCCCATTTTTTTCATGCATTAGTTATGTAGTGCTCTTAACACCAAGAGAAGGCATTTTCAGTAATTGATATCAAGAGTAGGTGAGGGTGGTTGCCAAGTCTGAATATGCACAGAGTACATTTATAGCATTCCGGGTGGACATTATAGTGGCCACTCATACTATGCAAGTACTGCAATCTTACATAATACTACAAAATGTGAATAATAATGATAATAATAATAATAATAATAATAATAATAGCTATTATTTTTAATCAGACCTAGCAGTAACTTGAAAATAAAGCCATCTGTATGTAACCCAAGCATTGCTGTCAGCAGCTAGATGTAAAAGTGTTTCTCCGACACAGTGAAAAAGACAGTGAAGGTTCACTGTGTGTTATAAACAGGCACAGCCAGGAGAGTGATGCCATCAGGGACATTTTACAGAGCCAGCAGGACTGACAGGTCTCAAAAGGGCCCAAAGCTGTCATTTGTGTATAATACTAGGCTAGCAATTACAGGGATTATATGATGGCGAACCATATACACCTTTTTACTGTCTACTTAATTGTTTTTACAGTTTGTCATTTTATATGCACAAAAGTGGAAGTATAATAGTGCCTTGGGAAGGTTCTGAGACATGTTACTCACAAAAATGTAGAGGGTTTATTATAACTGAGAATATTGTACAGAATTACCTCAGTACTGGTTTTTAGTGTTTCATAAGAGTGATCTGCTTTCAGTGTAAGTGGAAAATATGCATTCAAGCATTCGATACCCACTTTATCCCTTTCACTGTCACAGAATGACAGTACTGAGTGGGATACCAGTCCATTGTATGCTGCAAATTCATAAATGTGCACACACACACACACACACACACACACACACACACACACACACACACACTATAGAACAAAGTTATAGAGCATCAGCAGATTTTGCTACTTTTTTAAACCTACTTAACAATTTGCTGTTCTTATAAGAAATAACCATAACTATCTTTTAAATTATTTGTACAAAAACACATGCTGCAAATTCCTGCTTTTCTTAGCACAAAATAAAAGTAGCTTGTAGTTCCTTAATAAAAATTGCAAAATCATCTTTTTGACTGCATTGTGTTGTGCAGGGGCTATTGCCTGTGCTTTTTAACCATTACTTAAAATTCTGTTGTAGTTTACCTTTCATCAGTTGCGTATTTTCAGAGATGAATAGTTGTATATTATCAGATAAAGATTGTCCCCTTCTACACGCACCCTCCAGGAAGTACATTACGAGTTTACAACTAGCAGGGACTTCCTAAACCTTTGCACAGGTTAGCAGAATTCCTTTCACAGTAGGTGAACAATCTTTACCACTTTCCAACAGCAGGCATTATAGTTATCACTCTATTTAACAAACTGGGGCAATTTGCATGTCTCCACCACACCTGGTCCAGTCTTTGTTGAATAGCAAGAATTTTTCTAAGTGCTGTTTGTTACGCATAACATTAAATGCTGAAGAGTGGACAAGTATGGCCTGAATATTTTGAAAGTAAACAGGAAAGTGAACTGCGGACAGGCAGTACACATATTTTTTCCTTGCTTCATGTTATTATAGCGAAGTTGTAGTCTGTGTAGCAAGCTATTGTCATACTAAAGCAAGTTTCCTTTTTGTTTAAGTACGCAATTTTAGCCAACATTTCAGTAAAGCTGCTAGAAGTAGTAATTAACTGTAAAAAAATGTGAGCATTGCTGAAAAGATGAGGTCCTTGCTGTCATATGTATTTTGATGGAATGGACACATCAGACACATCAGCTTATAGTGGGGTTTTAGAACTCTTCCTGTTTTACTGAAAGGGATTTGGGGATCAGTAGGCAATGACCTTGCGGTTCGCTTTGTAAAAAAATAGCATGCACACTGTTATGTTGTTTGTACAGGTATAAAGAAAGACAGAAATAGGCAATGGGAGATAGGTTTGTAAAAAAAAAAAGCAAGTGATGCCCTGTAGAATATATTTTTTTATATTAAAAATGGCATTAACTTAACAATGCCTCTCTTTCTGAAGATGGTAAGATAGCAGTTTGAATCTCAGTTTACAAAATGCACACCTGGTCAAAAATTCCTTGTTCAAACATGGTCAGACTGATTGAGGTGAACTGTATTTCCAGCAAGGCACTTTCACCTCCGAGTTGATTACAGTAAGTAAAAGGATACAGTGACAAAGCCCCTTGAACCCCCAATGCGTGTAGAGGAAAAAAAAGGTTCAGACTAGTATGCAAAAGAATTTTGAACTTTTTCCTTGATTTCTCTCATACTCAATCCCTAAAAACCCTTTTTAAATCAATTTTACTATACAGAAAACTAGAAATTATATATATGATGGCCATTTATGCAACTACAAACTATATTTGATATTTGTGAATGTGAAATATAAAAAAAACTTGCACATTCTTGAAAAAATTGTGAATATAATTTTTGGTGTCACAAATTAATGGATCATATTGCTTACATCTGTGCTTTTAACACCAGTGTAGAAGCTTTTTCATTTTTTTTTTTTTTGGAGAGAGTGGCCTTCAACTGTGAATGCAACACTGTAAGAGTTTTTAATCTATATCTAACAGCAAGAGAGAGAGAGATAGATACATTAGAGTTGCATAGTTCATGGCAGGGTGAATACCAAACATTATATTAATTTGTACCATGTTTTAGGATGTCATACCATACATGGATATCTTCATTATTCTGTTTGCCTCATGTCAGTGTTTCATGGCCCTCCATCTTCTTTCCTTGCTGTTCTTTTTCCACACATATACAATGACTGTGCTTTTCATTTATGCAAGCAGTAAATTTATTTATTTTACTGGGAAAAAGCCCATTTTCAGAGGAGGCCCAGGGAGAAAGACTCCAGGTGCATGTCTTTAGAATGTGGGAGGAAACTGGATCACCCAGAGGAAACCCACACGAATGCAGGGAGGACATGCAGATTCCACACAGAAGGCATGCCAGCCAAGAATTGAACTGAGAACCTCTGGCTGTGAGGTGACAATGCTATCCACTGTGCTGCCCTTACTGCTAAATAGTAGTTAGAACCATATTTCTTTGGAAGTGATGCTTTTAATACCCACACTTGCAGGCTATAGCTGTCTGCTACTAAAGAGCATTGTAAGGAAAACTTGAGTTTATTACGACAGTAAGAAATATATGCTCTATTTGTTTAGGTATTAACCTTCTTATTTTGTGTGCTTTCTTGTTATTTGTGCAGTCTTGTGAATCTTGTGAACTATACTTTCTTGTATTCCCCATTGTCAAACAAAGTGTGACGATGTGAGATATTGCCATCTGTGTCAAGGAGAATAGGGCAGTGTGCACGTATAACATACGCCAGCATAGTTAGCTGGAGTTTTATAAATAATTTTCTGTCATTTGACTATCACACTGACTTGTACAGATGCTTGTGTTAAAAATCTATGAACAGTGTTATTATAACCAATTAAATGTTTATGTTTAAACAAAGAATTCTATAATTTTCAAATGCTGTAACAAATCTTAGAAAAGCCCTAAGTCCGTTCTCTACCAGAGTCATGTGATCAAATGTGATGTAATTCTGCAAACAGCACTGATGGGATGAAACTCACAGATCAGCTTGTTTTGTTTTCTTTGAAACCTGATATAAAAATCTATGACAGTTATCACAGTCAGTTCAGTTAGATCACTGTAAGTGGGAAGAACATCACCTTGCCTTGTAGAAGTAAGCAACTCAGCATCTAATCTTGCCTTGCTGTATTAATTAATCTTTTTTAGACAGTCAGGAATTAGAGTGAGATTAGATAATTATTGTTTTTCTGCATCTGCCTGAATCTGTCCAACTGTGTTATTTTTATTTCTCCTGTGATTGAAACTCTGATGTTTATTGCACTTAAATATTTAATATTCACACGTTTTCTATTTTATCATTTATTACTAAATATTTTATACCTTTCATTGTGGCTGGTCTTTTAGAGATTTATTTTAACATCTTGAGAGTACTTGTACTTATTTTTAGTGAGGCCTTGGCCACTCCGAAAAGCCTGGCTGCTTTAGTTACTCTTAACCATTTATGTTAGTAGTGATTTTACTCAATATAATTGGATACCCTTGTAAGAGCCTGACAGTGGCTGGTGGCAGCATTGTTACCTTATTGTCTGGGCATGCATAAGGGGACACAGCTAGTAAATCTGTGCCAACCTTTCCCAGGAGTGTGCGTGTGTAAGAATCAAATACCCAGGTGTGAGTGTGTTAGTCAATTGGAACTGCTCTTGGGGGAAATTGCTCTTCATCCAGAGAGCTGCATTTGAAATTACTGTGTAAATCTATTCCTGCTTTTAGTGACCATCTCTCACTGGTGTCAGTGGTGAGAATTGAGGCTTCTTGATTAATGGCCCAGGGTAAAGAGAGGCCATCACACAAATAAATATTTCTTTAGGAGCAGACACCTATAGCCTACAAGTATGAGTATTAAAAACACCACCTCCAAAGAAGTATGGTTCTAACTACTGTTTATCAGTAAAGCAGAGGACATAGCCCCCCCCCCTCAAAACACTCTAGTACTTCTCACATACTACTTTGTTACACAACACTGGGAAATAGAACACTATTTCAAATGTCCTGCTAACTCTAAAATTCATTTGTAGAAGTAATTTTGGCAGATCGGATGCGTAACAGTCTGCAGGGATAGTGTAAAGGCCACTATACACCACAGTGCTATGTTTGTGCACATTTAAAAGTCTTGATTTTTTTTGGGGGGGGGTCTTTCTATAGAATGATGACACAAAAATTACAAGGTTTGTCCATGACACAAATAAATCCTACCACAGATATAGTGCTTAAACTGATGTCCTGCTCCGCCACATTTGTGTATGCAGTTGATGTTTTCATTTTGATGGAATTCCCAATGTGTGGGATAGTCATTCATTCATTCATTCTTTTAACCACTGTCAGTTATTTTTTTGCTATCTAGAAGGCAAGCAGTCACTGGATTCTGGCCAGTTAAACAATGGAAATGTTCATTATTTAATTTAGAACAATTAATTATACTTGAGTGACATACTATATTCTGATCATTAGCAGTTCTTTATTGGCTTTAAGGAACATATTTTAAAACAATAACATTTTGTATTAAAAGAATAATTATGGACTATTATTCCCATAAGGAAGCTGAGAATATTGTTAGTTTAAACTCATTGTATCCTGATTTAAAAAATTACAATTGCTATGTTATACTGTATAAAACTGTTGTACAATCCTATACTTTACTATACCACACTGTCCAGTAAGTACTTGTCAAAAAACTTCTGATTTCAGAATGAAGGACAGTTTTTTGAGGTGTTTTGTTTCACTAACATCAACAAATAACTGAACAGTTGGTGCAGACTCAGGACTTTTGCTTCACTGGGGACTAGGAACTCTGAATTCATTTGAAGGCATGTAGATCTATATTGGTATGACGACCTGATGACCTGACTCGGTCTGAAAGACAAAGCGGGATCCTATGTGACAGGTTTAGGGATTTCACTAACAAGCATTTAAACTAGTTGGTGGCATCATAAACCATCCTGATGATGGGAGACTTATTATGTCAAGATGTAAACTTCTAGAACACCTTAATTGTGGGCACACCTAAGACAAGGCCTGTAAAGCTAGTACTGGACTGTCCTTGAGAAGTACAGTCACAGGTGTCATCCATCAAAAAGTGCAGAGAAAAATATTTTGTAATAATGTGTATGGCAGCAAAGAAGGATAAAGGGAAGGATAGTGAAGTCATAATGAATTGAGTTGAGTAGAAAGGGATAAGGAAAGGCAGGGCTGTTGAATGAATACTTTTGCTTGGTGTTCATGAAAGAATAAAAGGAGTGGTTTGCAAAACCAGTAGTGTTACTGACAAAGGAGATGGTTTTGGTCCTCTCACAGAGTAAAGTCCCAAGAAAGTTTGAAAATCTAAAGGTATACAAGTCGCCAAAGCTTTTTGGGATTCACCCCATAATCCTTATGAAAGTGAGAGTAGAACTGTTAATAGCATTAACTAGCTGTTTTAACTAATAATGGGAAGAAAGTAAAGTTCCTAATTACTGGAAGCAGGCAGATGTGGTTCCATTTACAAGAGTGAGAACAAGACAGATGTGGGTAACTAGCAACATGTCATTTTAGCCTCAGCTATAGGAAGAATTATGGAATTAGCACTGAAGGAAAGAATTTTCAAGTATATCAAAACATGATGGGCATATGTCCAGCTAAGCAAATGTAATAAAGTAAATTTTGACTGGATAGTCAGGGCATTAGATCAAGTTTGTTGTTGCCATTTAGACTTTGGTGTTTACTTGAGGAGGAGAGAATTAAATTCCAGATGTTTTTATTAAGATTATATAAAGCACTTCACTGAAATAATTGTTATGACTGCAGAGATGTGAAAATGTTTCTTTGGCAATTTTTTTAATTATTATCGTAACACTGTTAATTTACTAATTATTTATATGACCCATCTGGTGTGACTTTTACCTGAAGAAGCCCCTGAGGTCAAAATCAGTTATTTCTATAACTATTTGTTAAGATAGTAGTAATAGAACAGTTAATAATTTTATTTAGTGATACTTTTCGTTTTGCCGTTTCAGGTTTTTCAAGGTATTTGATCTGGTACCATATAAAAAATTAGCAAACTAATTATATCAACTTGTAATTGGTCCTAGTGTAGAGGCATTCATAAAATACTGGCTAGATAACAAAATACAAAGATAGTACAAATGAAAGGGTGGTAACCACTGCAGTACCACAGTGATCAGCAGGTCATTTTTTAGGACTTTAAAAGTAGTTCTGTTGAAAACCTGGAAGGAAACATTTAGCTTTCTGACGATTATGCAAGGTTATTCATCAGGGTTATATAGGCGAGGTGCAGAAAGGATGAGAGGAAATTTGTGGCTATATACATGGTCTAGCATATGGCAGCTTAAACTGAGTGCAGAAAAACACGTGAGAAGCTAACTGTCTATAAAGTGGAATAATGATCCCACTTTTTCTACTGATTGCATTTGATGTAGATGTCAGCCTTCCTTGTGCTGCTTTTACACAATGCTTGCTTACCTTTAGATCACCATGTATGACTTCTTAATAATCTTCCTCTTTTGTTGTTGCTGTTACTGCTTCCTCCACGTTCTCTTATCCAATTCTGATTAGGAGCTGGCTGTAATAATATGATTTATTAGACCACCTATATTTTTTGATTCATGACTGATGATTCTGCATTCTCTACCTGTTTACAAATTATTCAACAGAGAGCTCCTGCCACTTCACATTAAGGCCTTTCTAAAAGAACTTCCTTATTTTAGATCACCAAAAGGAAAATACCCTTCACTGGACACAAACATATAGCTATATTAACCTATTTTAACCTCTTCAAACTACATGCCACATCAGAGTTAAAGTTGTTTCATGAAAAGAACTGTTCTTGTGGTAGAGCTGGAACACTTCCAATATTCCTTATCTTGCTGTGTTGCCTTTGGAATGCTTGTTACAGTGCAGAGCAGGATATAGTATAAGAGCCCTAGAATGTTCTTTCAAGCAATGTAATTCTAAGTAGTAACTGTCATTGGCATTGTAAGTATTCTCTTTATCCCATAGGTCATGGTCAGAGTCAATAAAATGTTCTAGGCCAATGACAATACAGAACATCTTAATACTCAAATTGTAGTATTGGTCTGCCAATAACTGTTGTTAACTCCAGTCAAAGTTACATTAGTCTCCTACAATGAACACTGTTGTACTGCCTAGCAAAAAAAGGTAATTGGCTTCCAGTCCCTGTGTATGCAAATTTCTGCTATATGGTACTAACCTTCATTCACATACATAACATATATTGGCCACTAAAATACAAACTAAACATAAAGACACTTCTTAAAATCTATGCAGAACCATAAACAAATCACTAACTTTGCAAAGTTCACAGCTTGCACTCGCAGTATGAGAAAAAGAGTTTGGAAAGGTTGTACCAGCAAGCTGGAATCATTTACCAGCAGGCATTAGAGATTAAATTGACTACCTCTAGTTAAGGTCTAAGTTATTAGATCGTTAAAAAGGAACAGTTTGTGCTGCTGCTAAAGATATAATGAATAGAAGCTTTTTTCTGCTCTTTCTATAAATAATGTCTAAATATGAGGAACAATTTAACAACCTAATCTATACTGAATGCCATCAACTGTTTTCCATTTGTTTGTATCTGCCAGTCCCAACACATTTCTTCCAGATCGTCCTAAGTGGTGGTGTTCTTATTCTTTACCTTTTACTCCACTTCTGTTCTTCCCATTGTAGATGACCTGCCTCCAAGATCTGCTGTCCTTTTTGTTACACTCCCTTACTTTTATTCCATTCTACCCATTATATATTTTATTTTATTTTATTTTTGTTTATCAAGGCAATACACTGTTCCAACTAATGACTAACATTCCGTGTTAGGATTGTGAAAAGTTAAGTAATACCAGAGTACATACTAAATTGCAGCATACTACTTGTACATACTGAAGTACTACTGGATAGTGCAAGGTTAAGTTATACTAATTATACCTTACTACTTGTACATACTGGAAGTACTACTGGATAGTGCAAGGTTAAGTTATACTAATTATACCTTACTACTTGTACATACTGGAAGTACTACTGGATAGTGCAAGGTTAAGTTATACTAATTATACCTTACTACTTGTACATACTGGAAGTACTACTGGATAGTGCAAGGTTAAGTTATATGAATTATACCTTACTACTTGTACATACTGGAAGTACTACTGGATAGTGCAAGGTTAAGTTATACTAATTATACCTTACTACTTGTACATACTGGAAGTACTACTGGATAGTGCAAGGTTAAGTTATACTAATTATACCTTACTACTTGTACATACTGGAAGTACTACTGGATAGTGCAAGGTTAAGTTATACTAATTATACCTTACTACTTGTACATACTGGAAGTACTACTGGATAGTGCAAGGTTAAGTTATACTAATTATACCTTACTACTTGTACATACTGGAAGTACTACTGGATAGTGCAAGGTTAAGTTATACTAATTATACCTTACTACTTGTACATACTGGAAGTACTACTGGATAGTGCAAGGTTAAGTTATACTAATTATACCTTACTACTTGTACATACTGGAAGTACTACTGGATAGTGCAAGGTTAAGTTATACTAATTATACCTTACTACTTGTACATACTGGAAGTACTACTGGATAGTGCAAGGTTAAGTTATACTAATTATACCTTACTACTTGTACATACTGGAAGTACTACTGGATAGTGCAAGGTTAAGTTATACTAATTATACCTTACTACTTGTACATACTGGAAGTACTGCTGGATAGTGCAAGGTTAAGTAATACTAGAGTACATACTAAATTATACAGTACTACTTGTACATACTGGAAATACTACTTGGTATGTAGTAATGTGGCAAGTGTAACAATTTGTAATCCTCTAAACTGATGCTGTTGCCGTGCATACCGTAAGTATTCTTTCTGAAACTATTACCCGTATGTGTATGCATAATGTAAAACCTGTAAACAGAAAGTTTGCATTGTTTTGTGGCTGACATGGGTTCTAGGACCAGCCCATTTACACAGTCAAAAATCAAATAAATAAATACATAACATTTCAGAAATTATTGCAGTATGGAGGTGCAGCTTCAGAGTTGTTTGATGCTGAGTATTGTACTTTTTTATTCTTTTTATGAGTTTAAAATAGGTGTTGTAATGTAAAACTCGCTAGGCACATCCATCTTTTTTCAGACGTTACCAGCAGCACTGATCTGGTTAATGTCTTGCTCACAATCACATGGTGTTCAAGAAAAGACTGAAGGAAAGCTCATTAGCAGCTGGCATGCTAATAACCACTATAAGGTCAAGTAACTATCGTATTGATTTTCTGGGTATCGCTCACACACACACACACACACACACACACACACACACACACACACACACACACACACACACACACTCTTGTCTCTATTTTTTGTCTTTTGTGACCCAGGGAGAGTCACTGTTTTGACTGGCAAACACCCAAGGTTTAAGATGTTTTGGATCTGATTAATCGTGTCAATTAAACAAAATGTGATTATTTGTAGTTTTATCTAGTTTTCAGAATTGCCATTATGGCATCTAGTATGCCTTGAGTTACCGCTAGATATGTTCCATAAAATTAACTCTCCTGACACAATGTACATTGTACATCTGTATGTATTATGTACGAATGTATCTAGTTTTTGTTTTGATTGTTGGATTGTAATACATTTACTGCTTTTTGAATTACATTCTGAATAATTTTCCCTTTTAACATTTGAAACAACAGACATATCAGAAAGTCTATTCATTTTCATTAATGCTATTTTACACTTAACCCATATTCAATGTGAAGATTATTGCAGTTGAACAAAAAATTACGGAAAGAAAACCTCCAAGTTGACAGCACACAGGAAAACAGAAGTAAAACTTGGCAAGTTAGCAGGATAAACTGCTTCTAACTTGTAATCGGCTTGTGCCAATGAAGACCAGTCATTTCCTGCCAGAGGAAAGCTATAGTTTCATTATGTTACTTCACAAGTAAAGGTACCTATCTCCACTTAGCAGCATTAGTTCCCACAAGAAATTATCTAAAGACAGAAGTTCCAAGAAATAAATGTCTCCAGGACTATTTTGAGATTACTGCACCTATCTGGCTGCAGTTGTTGCAACAGGAAATGTGTCAGTCTTTAAACAAACTTTACTGTGGAATTAGCTTTTGCACTATCCCAAGATTCCCTACGATGTGTACTTCTGTTACATATTAAATTGACATCTGTATTCCATCCTGCATTGTCCTCAATAACTGTTTCACCTACATGAACCCTCCTATTTATAAAACACACATGAACCCTCCTATTTATAAAATACATTCTTCTATGAAATAGGAAATTCTAGCCATAGCAGTTACTGCTTATTATAAAAGAAACGCAACCTACTTTTTTAAACATGGTATTTTTTAATTATTTTTAAAATTAACTGTGGCATTTTGTAGCTATTTTCATGTGTTTCTGCTAGATGCATGGACAGTATAACTACGGTTTAGCTAATTTACTTATTGCTATTTATTATGTCTAGTATGACAAGTTATAACAGCAAATATATTAAATGCACTAAAAACTATGCTCTCTGTGATCTGTATTTGTTTGTAGCACAATTTCAGTATTACACCAATGAACATATAGTTAGAAGAATGCACACAGTATGAAAATATGATAACATAACTGCAGCTTGTTTACAGGCAAGTGAAAATGTGCTCATAGTTCATAAAAGAATTTGTATGATAAAGCATCAGCAACATATGCTTGGCAAACAAAAACATGCAATCTTGCTAACCCTTAAAAACTACACTAACTGTGGAAAAGTGAGCAAGCAGGTAAAGGCAAAGTACATACGTTGCTAATGTTTACAGTGAGTGTTTAAAAAAGAAATAACAAAGCTTAGGGATGGATTCTGCTGTAGGAAATGCTAGTAAATGTAGTTTTAACTGTGTACTTTAGCACATAGGGGTAGGAATGCAACCTGTTAGTCAGCTATGTTAAGCAAGTATGTTTTGAGTACCATAGTTTCCAGCTAAATACAGTATGTCACTGATCTAGTCACTTAACCAAATAAAAGCTGTCATGAAATACTTAAAAAGACAGTTATGCATAATAGATCTTTTGTTATAAAAAATAAAAGAGCAAAGGACTTCTGCCTTGTTCTTCCTCGTGTGTGTATATGGGGGGCTGAAAGGGGACAAACATCAATGCTTCAATGGATCGAGGTTGATAGGATATCAGGGGAGAAGGAAGTGTATGTAATGGAGAGAGGGAGCAGAAGTTGGGAAAAAGGACAAACACAGGGATGGGTGATTTCGCATAAGTTTGCTGGTAGGATATGTTGTCATAATAGAAGCATCGAGGAGAAGAAATGAGGAGGGAAGACAGTTAGCAGCAAAATGACTGACATAATGAGAAATGATGCGGCTTTATTTAGTGTAGACTGTGTTAAGCCTGACAAAACAATTCACCAAAATAATTAATTCTGCAGTGTTTAAATCTGGGAATGATGCTCATCCTGAAACAAACAGTGAAGCAGTAATATCATAAGATTTCTGTGGGTCTTATTTATTTTCCTATGTCTGGTGGGTAGAGACATTTAAAGCATGTCTGAGGACCTTGAGTTCAACAAAAAATTAGTTTTAGGGATCAGTTTGATAATTTGTTTGATTAAACCGATGTCATCGTTTCTAATGTTCTGTGAAGCTGGGTCTTTTTTTTTGTTTTTTTTTTTTTGTTTGCTTTTTTGTTTTTTGGTATTTTTGTATAATGCAGTGATTTTTGAGAATGGGTATTACTATAAATAAAAATTCTGATAACTTGCCTTTCTTTCCTTAAGTGAAACAAGAAACATTTTGTATTTTATTTATCTGGGTAAGCCACTGATTGTAAGTGTTCTGTTTCAACCTGGAAATGCTAGCTTGTTCTGTGACTTCCTTAGAGTCACAAGGTGGTTAAATAGAAGCTGGACGAATCCAACCCCTCACTGAAGGAAGCAACTCATTAATGGCCTATAGCCTTAATTCTGTGTGCTGCAAAACACAAATATGCTCATTTTCATAAGACCATTGCAAACTAGTTCAGCTGTTTGATGATTCTTACCTTTGGTTTTCATTTTTATACAGACAGCACATTCATTTCTAATACTGAAAGATAAAAAGAAATAAGAATTATATTTTATATGACACATACTTAACTGGCACTATAATACAGCATTAGTGAAAAGGGATGATTACACTGATAAAAAACGTATTCTTGGGATGAGACTTTGAAATATTCCCTTCTTCCTCTCTCCAAAAACTGTACAGGTGGAAGTAAGGCATCTCTTGGCATTCATCCGAGAAGAAGAGAGTTTTCCCAGCATCATGGACAGCATTCCCCCATCAGATTTGCGTCAGAGAATGGGATAACATCTGGGAGAGACTGTTCTTCTGGTATGATGGCTTATGTTTTATAAAACAAGGAATACACATTCTTGCACTGAAGTATGATTATTATGTTTGTTTTTAGTTTTATTAAATAGTGTGCATAGGTGATAATGGTCTTGATGGCTCAGCTTGTGTGTAGCAGTTGCTTGGTATAGAATCAGACAGCAGAGAAAGAGTGTGTAGACTATTATGAGATTCACTGAATTTAATGAAATGAATTGCTGCAAGGAAAAAATATAACCACAAGCAAATGCAAGGGAGAGCTAGCAGGAGAGCATAGTAAGAAAAACGAGAGGTAGAAGATATGCAGTAAAACACAGGAAGTAATTAATATACATCAGTACTCACAGTCAGGCAATGTGTGTGTGTGTGTGTGTGTGTGTGTGTGTGTGTGTGTGTGTGTGTGTGTGTGTGTGTGTGTGTGTGTGTGTATGTATATATATATATATATATATATATATATATATATATATATTTATATATCTATATATGGATCTAGGACTTTGCTTGACTGAGCAAACGTCCAAATTCATAAAACCTGAACACACTTTAACGAAAGCGCTTTTATTGAAAAAGCACTTTCGTTAAAGCGTGTGACAAATAAAAAAACAAAAAACACAACATTTACATTTTTGCCCCCCTGCACCCCCCATGTGGGGGGCTGTGCCCCCACACACCCCCTACTTTGATATTCTCCCTCTGAGACCGCACTACAGTGGAAAAAAGGGAAATTTCCCTTACCCGCACAGTAGTACAGCCTCGGCAACAGTCATACTTACGCGAAAGTGCTTCTTCGGTGAAAAGCACTTTCGCGTAAGTATGCCCAGCCGTTTGGATTTCAGTCATTTGTTCAGTCGAGCAAACATCCTAGATCCATATATATATATATATATATATATATATATATATATATATATATATATATATATACATGGGTCCCATTTATTTGGTCGACTCACATTTGGTCAAAAATGATTTCAGGCAGCACACTTCACTGAAAGCTCATTTCACTAAAAGCTCAATTGGTCAAATCACATTTGGTTGAAAATAAAATATAGCCCCTACTCCACTGCAGTGTGACCCTGGAGTGAGAACATTAATTAAGGGGGGTGTGGGGGGCACAGCAAATAGTTTTTACTGAACATGTATATATGAATAACTTTTTAATATATACACCTTCGTGTAGGACAAGGCCATATTATATACCTCTTAGCAAAATGCAGGACTACTTTTAGGTGAAGGTTTATCATCCAAAGTACTGAGAGATCATAGAACAGCTTAACACTACAGCTATGAGAATGTAACTTACTAGAGTCATTCAGGAAGTCCTTAGATACTTGCATTTGTTTGAATATCTACTCTGTGACCTTGGAGCCGCATTATGATGGTCCTAGACCTTTATGCAGCTTCCCATAAACTGTGAAACTACAAAACCTTGGTTAAAATGTTCATTTCTTTTTTCATTTAAATATCTTGTCTTACTGTTACTCCTGATATTCTTTTGTTTTCCCTGGAAGTCCCCTCCCAAAAAAAAAAAAAAAACAGTCCTAGATTATCCCTTTAACTGATCCACTTAGCCTGACCTGTGGAGTTCATTTGAACAGTAAAGTGGTTAAGCCAAAAAATGTATAGTCATACCCTTCGGGAAAAACAAGGTAACCCCAAGCTACCATATAGGTGGCAATCCACTAAGCACAGAAGAGGTTATCAGGGACCTGGGGACCCAGGTTGACAGTGGCCTTTCTTTTGACACTCACATTGCTAAAGTGGTTAGAAAGACCTTCTACATTGCCCACCTGATCATGAAGGGATTCACATCCAGATCTAGTGAGGTCATTGTTCCCCTGTACTCTTCACTTATCAGACCAATGATCGAGTACAATGCCCCATTCGGGATGTATCTCACCCGACATCTGCAGCAATTGGAGAGACCCCAAAAGTTCCTCACCAAAAGGATAAAGGGACTCCAAAATCTGTCATATGCTGCTAGATTGAAGAAACTCCAGCTCTATTCAGTCGCATACCGCCTCCACAGAGGTGACATGTGCCTGACATACAAGGCCATGTCCAACCCGAATTAATGGACATGCTCCACCTCAAAAATCCAAATCCACCAAAACCACTAGAGCAAGCGACTTAAACCTTAGCACGGATATAAATAGGACGTGCTGGAGGGATAGATTTATCACTCAGAGACTCCCTATGCTGTGGAATAAAATCCCGGTCCATGTGAGGCAGAGCACCTCGCTGACTCTGTTCAAGAGAAATCTAGACCTGTGGATGGGAGATCGTAGGTTTACCCCAGGAATCAACTCTGTGTCACTGCTGGACAGAGGCACAACAAACTAATGGGCACAGTATTTTTTCATATAAGGGGTGGCGTAAGCCACAATAATTTGGGCTAGGCTTATAAATGCCTTAGGGCAGATAGCCTAGTATAAACCTATGAACCTATGAACCTATGAACATGAGTCCCAACCTTGGTGGTATTTATTTATCTTTGTTGACCAGGTTAGTCCCACTAGTAGCCTCTTTTCAAAGGAAACCTGAGGTGGTATTTATACTATTAGGGGATATTTGGAAATCCTACACCAGGTGGATCGATAACTGACACTGCAGAGCAGCATAAGAGGTGGCGGGTGCTGCATTCTTGAGCATGTTGTCCTTTGGATGAGATGTTGAGTAACTCAGGTGGATGTAAAAGATCCCATGGTACCTATTGAGAAGAGAAGGGGTCCTTCATTTATGTACAGAAAATAAATCTTATTTACACAATATTTACAAATGCACAAATATATAAATATACGCATATACATTTTTATATGTATTCATAATTTCCCTTACAATCATACTAAATGTTCATCCTTATTAGACCCCTACTCCTTTTTCTATAGCCATCATCTAACAATGAAGTATGCTATTTTTCCCATCAGTACAGAATTTATCAAATACACCCTTTTCTGATTGATAATTTATATGTTTTCCAGAAAAGACAGGTTTGTTTTGTTTCTTCTATTTTTTCCCATTGAATTTAACATATATCTTTATTACCAAATGTTATACCTAACACAGAAGTTTCATTCATTGTTAAATATATGCCCCTATCTTAACTATATCACCTAAACCTTTACTGTTCTTTTTATTCAAAACCACCCCATCACTTCTTAACACTTATTTGTGCAAGTTATTACTTCTTTTATTATTTTATTATTTTTCAGTTTGCAATTATTATAATGTCATCTGCATATGTTAACAGAACTGAAATTCTTAACTACCTTCTTTAATATTTTCCATTTTAGTTCCATATATTTTTGTATTATTTTCATAAAGATCTTATAATCATAATAATTCAATATTATGTCTCCAGTTTTTTTTAAGTTCTGTATCTTCCTTCTTCCTTGTGAATTTCAGTATTCTACTACATAATTGTTTATACATAAAACCTTAATTTAACCATTCATTCAAATTTTTTTCCAATCCCTTAGATTTTTATATATTTCATACCATATTCCATCTGGTACTGCAGCCAAATCTATATTTACTTGCCCTAATAATTTATCAAGCTCATGTAAAGAAATCTTCTTTTCAAACTCCTTGTTCTCTTTTTCTGTTAAACTTTTTACTTTTCATGTTTTTTATAACCTTCTGTTTTTTTTCTTTTAAACATTTATTGTACATATTGTACTACACTATTCATAATCTTTTCTTGAGTTCTATTTCTCCTTTACATTTTTTATTTCTCTTATTACACTACTGTCTTCTTTTACTAATTTGCTTAAGTAACTTCTTTTTTCCTTGTAAAAATATATTTGCTTATATAGCAATTATTGTATTTTTTTCTAGGTTGCATTCATATAATTCATTTTCTTTGTGAAAGTACTTTCTATCATTATGTTCTAAGTCTTCCAATGCATCATTATATGCTATTTTATATGCTATTTTATATTTTTCTTTCTCTCCTTTTCTCACACCATATTGCTACTGTAAAAAAAAAAAAAGTATACTTTTCCTTAAATATCATCCACCATTCAGACCAATTTTTATAAAATGTTCTCAATATTACTAATATTTATCCTTCATCATTCCATGCTTTAATGTTTGTCCTTTTTATTCCTTTGCCTTTTTTGTATATTCATTGTTTTCATTTATCTCTAGCCTTATTGCAATGTGATCAGAAAATCCTATTTCAACCTCCTCCCCTTCTCCTATAACTAAACCTACTGATACTCTAAAGTAATCTAATTCAGTTCTATACATACCCCTTTTGTAAGTTCATGAATTTTTGTCCCAAAATTTTAACTCACCACATCTTACAACTTCTAGCATTTTTCATATATCATTTCCTTTCTCTTACGATTGCCTCTTAAATCACAGTTAAAGTCTCTTGTTATTATAATATTCATATTTATGACTACATAGTCTAAACTCTGCTGAAATAAGTGGTCACTTTCTTTACAGTTAGTATAAACATATAATGATATAAATGTTCTTCGTGTTTCACTGTTACAGTCATTACATTTGGGTAATCTGCTGGCAGGTTGCTCTCAGTCAGCCTGATTAACAAAGTTGTGGGTCCTGCATCGGTTGCTGTCCCTTCTTCCATGATGTCAAGTTGTCAGGGGTATAAAACATGCAGCCAACACCATTACATCAGTCTTTCTTGCCACTCGGTGCCCGAAGCAAAAGCAGTTTGCAATTGCCGGTCAGCCAACTCCTGAAATTTTTGTTTTCGAGTTTCAGAACCGAAGTCTTCAACTAAAAGCTAAGTACCCCGTTGGGGAAACTTTTTCCTGCTCCTTACCGATGTCAGTAAAAGTTAATAATTGCATTACTTGTGGGAAGCAAATACCTCATAAGGATTTTCATTTGTACTGTATTCCTTGCCTAGGCCCTGACCACAACGTGCCTTGCTGTTGGTTTTGTGCTAAATTTAATCAACGCACGATTAAACGTCTGTATATTTTTGCTTCTAAATATTTTGGCTCAAGATTTAACTATCCAGAAATGTCGTTGGTTAGCAATCCGACTACTGAAATACCTAAAAAATGCAAAGAAAAAGACAAGAGACAGACCGTCGAGGTCCAAAACTGACGACGACGCTTCTAAGCCAGTCGCCGGTTCTCAGTGAGGCTACCTGCTACTTTTGATTCACAGGCCTCTACTGAGACCCATTTGGAGTCCGGTATGCTGCATGATGCTTTAAGTATTGAACCCGCGGATGTCTCTACCTTAGATGGGTCCGGAGCTGCTGAGCAGGCACCGGCTTCTGAGGGTGCTTTCAGGCCTAAGGATTTGTATATTAAACCGACGCCATCTTCAAAACTAAGGCCAAAATCTACTTCTGTGTCTAAAAAACTGATGCTTGGGCCATATGTACAGGCCCCAATGCTTAAAAAACAAATGATCAAAATGGCTGAAAATTTAATTACCTTGATCAGGGGTACCCATCCCCCTCCTGCTAAGAGGCCTAGGCAAGGCACTGACTATGAATCTTCAGATCAGGTATCTATTTCTTCTGATTCTTCTTCTGAACAGGATTTATCTATACCTACTTATGTGGACTCTGATTCAGAAGATTCCATCCCTTCTGCTTCTCCCCCTGAGGATTTCTCTTTTGGAGAAAATTTACATACCTTAAGGGAAGACTTCCACTGGGAAAGTCAGGATTTTCTTGAATCTAAAAAGAGACTTAGGGATTTTCTTCTTCTTCCTCAGCATAGGCCTTTGTCTATACCTCCTGTTTTAGACATTGTTGATGATGTTTTCTCAGAATCCAGTATGACTCCTGATTCTCTGCCTCCGGCTCCTAGTAAGCCAAACAGATACTACAGGGTACCTGGCTCCCACAAATTCCTTTTCAAAAACCCTACTGCTGACCCTGAAACCATTTCTCAGGGTCCCAAGGGCGTTAAGGCCTCTACTGCTAAAAATCCTACCCCTTCTGACAGAGACTCCAGGGCGCTGGATAACTGGGATAAGAAGGTTTACACATCTGCAACCTTGGCAGTCAGGACTTTAAACTGTCAATTTCATATGCTTAAATATCAACAGCATGTCATGGGTTTACTTAAACAGAAAATGATGTTGATCTCTGACTGTGTGGAAAATAAAGAGTTGCAGGATTTATTACATTCAGCTGAACAAGTTGGAAAACATATTTTGCAATGTGGATTTGATTCTTTGGAGGCCTCTTGCAGGGCTGCTGTAACTGGATCTGTGATAAGAAGGCATGCTTGGCTTAAAGAGCAAAATCTGCCTGACCATGTTAAAGCAAAATTGTTGGATGCTCCTTTACAACAGGACAGTCTCTTTGGTAATAAGGCTGAAGAAGTTTTAAAAAAGATGGAAGATAAAGCTAAATCTATGCAGACTGTGAAAGATTTCTTACAAGTACAGCCACCCAGATTTAGTAGGCACTGGCCTACTAAGAACTGGTCCTTTCCAGTTCCCTCAAGAGCTGCTCAAGTCAAATCCAGACATCCCAAAGGCTCCAGGTTTCAGTCTCAAGGAACTTTTAGAACAAAACAATGGGGTGCCTCCACCTCCAAACCTGGAAGCAGCAAGGCACCTCCCTATGGTAAACAGCCTCAATGGCTTTCTTCTACAAAGACCAAGCACTTACCTTTTGGCCACCCCTTTGGGGGGAAAACTGGCACTTCATGCACGAAACTGGCAACTGATTACCCAGGACAAATGGGTTTTAAATATATTATCCCAGGGATACAGATTTCATTTCCACACATTGCCAATCCCAAACGGATGGCCAGATCTGCCTCCAAATCAGTGGGCAGAGACCCAGAAACAAGTTCTGTCCCTCATGAATATGGGGGCTATTCAGCCAGTACCAGAAGAGGAAAAGGGACAAGGTTTGTATTCAAGACTTTTCCTGGTACCCAGAAAAGACAAATCATGGTGTCCAATTCTGGACCTATCCATTCTAAATACATTTCTGAACATTCCAAAATTCAAGATGCTGATTCTTCAACAGTTACTACCTATGCTAGGCAAAGATGCCTGGTTGGTAACTCTAGACTTAAAAGAGGCCTACCTGCTAATCCCAATCAGGGAATCTTGCAAAAGATACCTCCACTTCAAAGCAGGTTACTTGCATTACCAGTTCTCTGCACTGCCCTTTGGCTTATCTACTGTGTCCAGGGTCTTCACAAAGTGCCTGAAACCAGTAATTGCATTTTGCAGGCAAAGAAATATTCACATTTATCCATAACTGGACGATTGTCTAATTCAGGCAGAAAACTAAAGCATCTGGCATTTGTAAAAAGGATTCTAACTTGTCTAGGGTACACCATAAACGAAAAGAAATCACAACTGGTACCCTCTCAGAAAATTACATTCCTGGGTGCAAGCTTGAATACAACTGCCCAGATGACTTACCTTATGGCAGAAAAGCAAATTCAATTGATGACTTACTTCAAACAGGTGGCCACAAAAACCCATTTATCAGCAAGGCAAATTCTGCAGGCCTAGGGGTTCATGGCCTCCTGCATTCTTCTAATTCCATATGCAAGACTGCATTTGTGGAAACTTCAATAGTACCTCAAAAGTTTATGGAGTCAACATTGTCACAGCCTGGAAACAATGATTCCTATCATACCTTGCCTGCAACTAGAGTTCCTATGGTGGGCAGAGGCCTGCCACCTAAACAAGGAACTGTCATTTACTTCACCCCCTGCCACCCAAACCCTAACTACAGACGCATCAGACTATGTTTGGGGGGGGGGCGCATCTGGCAGGGAAATGCATTCATGGCAAATGGAGCCCAAATCAAATGCACCTACATATCAATCAGAAAGAGATGCTAGCTGTACAGAATGCTCTGACAGCCTTCAAGGACTACCTTCATCCAGGACAACTGCTGATAGTGACAGACAACACCACAGTCATGTGGTACATAAACAAGCAGGGGGGTACACATTCCTACCCCCTTTGCAGACTAGCCATGGTATTGTGGAACACGGCCTTGACTTATCAAATACATCTACAAGCTCAAATCCTGCCAGGAAAGCTAAATACTCTGGCAGACAAACTAAGCAGAAATCTTATAGACCCACACAAATGGAAACTGGAACCACAAATTTTCAGCATGTTGACACGCAAATGGGGGAGCCCAGACATAGATCTTTTTGTCTCACCCCAGAACTATCAGTTGGACAAATTCTACACAAGAATTCATCACAAAAAAGCTTGGAAAGTGGATGCTGTATCATTCAGCTGGAAAAACCTATCAGTCTATGCTTTTCCCCCTCTGCCTCTGCTCTCCAAAGTCCTACTAAAAGTCAAACAGGACAAACCAAAAATGATTCTGATTGCTTCAGACTGGCCTCACCAACACTGGTACCCTCTCCTGTGCAATGTGTCACAACTTCCTCCGTGGCACCTGCCTCAGACACCTTACCTACTGTCTCAGCAGAACTACCAAATTCTGCACACTCAGCTCCAAACTTTGAATCTTGCAGCGTGGCTGATCAACTAATTTCACCCTTGGCATCTCTCAGCGAACCTGGGATGGATGTCATTTTGGAGGCTAGAAGGCCTAGTACTAGAAAATCTTATGCTGACAAATGGAAAAGATTCTGTGCCTGGAACCAAGCACAAGGAATAAGCACAGCAATGCCCAATATTCCTCAGATTCTGCAATACTTAAGTGAGATGCTTCACAAGGGCCTATCCTTTTCTTCCATAAAAATCCATGCCTCTGCCATTTCAGCTCTTTACAATACAGAACCTCCCCTCTTCTCTCATCCTCTGCTAAAGCAGTATCTCAGAGGGGCCACAAATTTAAGACCTCCCAGGAGAACACCAACTCCTGCATGGGATCTCAATTTTGTTTTGGAAAAACTCACTCTACCTCCTTTTGAGCCAGCTGCTACTGCGGACCTAAAATTTCTGTCTTGGAAAACAGCTTTTCTTTTAGCAGTCACTTCAGCTAGAAGGATTTCAGAATTACAGGCTCTTATGGCAGTGGAGCCTTTCATTATTTTTTATCTGGACATGGTGGCTCTCAGGACCATTCCATCCTTTATGCCTAAAGTGGTATCCAGTGTGTCTCTTAATCAGACCATTCACCTGCCAACTTTCTTCCCCAATCCACAGAACAAGGGTGAGTGGATTCTGCATTCACTGGATGTACACAGACAACAAAGATTCTACTTAAACAGGACAAAATCTCTAAGAAAATCTGAATAATTATTGGTGGCATTTGCTGCAGGGGCAGAGGGAAAGGCTATTTCAAAGCAGACTATTTCCAAATAGATAAGCCATTGTATTTATTTCTGCTATATGCAGACCTGTCCCCAAGGGGATCAGATCTCATTCAACCAGGGCTGCATCTACTTCTGCAGCCTTTATCAGAGGGGTACCTACCAGAGACATTCTAGCAGCTGCTACCTGGAGCTCAGTTCATACATTTACCAAACATTACAATTTACCTCTCTTTTCTAAATTCAGAGCTGGCTTTGCCACTGCTGTCCTGCAGGGCCTTATAGCTGTTCCTAACGCTGTATAAATCCATTCTCCCAACCATAGCTTTGGGATTCTACCCAAATATAATGACTGCAACAGTGAAACACGAAGAATATAGTACAGTTGTGTACACTTACCATAAATGTAGATGTTCAAGTGTATTCACTGTTGCAGTCCTGGTTACCCTCCCTCTAGCCCCGTTTTTCTCTAACTATACCTCTCCTTTCTTTTACTACGATTAAAAGCCTTTTTGGTGTATTTGCTTTTGTTTGGAGGTATATGTTTTGTGTTTTAAATTATATATATATGTATAATATATATATATATATATATATATATATATATATATATATATATATATATATATATATATATATATATTGCTCCCCATTTGGGGGGCACCTGACATCTGGGGCAAGAAAAACTGATGTAATGGCATCGGCTGCATGTTTTATACCCCTGACGACCTGACGTAAGGGAAGAAGGGACAGCAACCGATGCAGGACTCAAGACTTTGTTACTCAGGCCAACTGAGGGCAACATGCCAGCAGATTACCCAAATGTAATGACTGCAACAGTGAATACACTCGAACATCTATATTTATGGTAAGTGTACACAACTGTACTTTCTATATACTTCTTTCCATTTTAAATCTGCAAAGAATAATCTTCTAATTTTGCTAAAGTTACATTCAGTATCCTTACTGTATTTCTACAGAATATGATTATTCCAGAACATCTCTCATTTCCCAGATTCCAGATTATCTTTCTTCCCCATAGTTTCTGTGTTTGCATTCTTTCTTCATTTGTTAAAAATCTTGTGTGTTCTAATATAATTAAATTTACATCACACCACTCAAAAATCCCTCTTTTTCTTGCTATATTCATAATACTATTCTTATTTACAGAAAGTACTCTAAACTTCTTGTTTTCCTTTGATTCATGTTTTCATATGTTCTTAACTAATTACTAGGGTAGTTGCCTTAATGGGCTATTCTAAACCTAACCAACTTCTCTCCCAAAGGTGAGAATTAAGCACTGTATAGTTTAATCCATTTACTATCTTTTTTCTTTTCTACTTGTCCCTTTATATTTTATTTTTCTGTCTTTTATCCTTTTACCAATGGAATTATTTTTTCTTTTCCTATCTCCCAATATATTCATCACTTACTTCATATTCTGCTTTGTTATTTTTTCTTATCTAATTTTTCTTTTATTTCTACTACTTCTAAAATTTCTTCTCTTTGTTCATTTTCTTCTCTTTTTCTTTTTCCTTACTGTTATTATCATTTTTACAACCCATCCAAAAATGTCCAGTTTTGTTACATATATAATTTTTCAATTCACATTTTTGCAGCATGTCCCATTTCCCCACAAATATAACATTTTCTTTTATTACAGTTACTTATCAAATGTCCCTCGTTTCCACAAAAAAATACATGTTGTGAGTTGTCCTTAGTATTTTATGACAGCCTTACCCCCTCCACATTTATCATGCTTGGTATATGTATAAATTTTTTTCTCTCTTTCTATTTTAACACAATATTACAGACCTATCTGCTAGTCCATAAACTCCTTTTTATCGTAGGATTTTGCATTGTTCACTACTTCTTTTCTTTGCATAAAGTTTTCAAATGTCATTTCAAAGTCTCTCTACCTCTGTTCAAAATTGTGCATTAATTTTCTTTTTTGTTTCCCTGTTAAATGCTTTTATCGCATAAAGATTCCATGGTTTACAGTCTATTTTTTTTTCATATTCTCCAAGAAAAATTTCCATTGAAAAAACAGTCTCAAATATAATGTCACAAAATGTCTCTTTGTTAATAAGAATAAATGCTCTTATCTTATGTGCTTTCATACTCAAATGAGCTAGTAAATTGTCCCACACTTCATATCTGTCCATTTCTGTCTTCTTTACTTTGAATTCTTACCACATATTTCCATTTTTAATTTTTACTGCTTCTTTTCTTTTGACTTCTCTTACTTTCTCTGCATACACTTTCTTTTTCATCTCACTACTATTCTTCAGGATTGCCTCTGTATCCTCATTTTGTATTTACTTCATATTGTCCTCCCAGGAAATATCTCCTTCATTTTCTATCTCACTCTGCATCACCATTTCTTTAAGTAAATCATCCTGCAACCCTCCTGAGTGGAGGGTTGTAATTATACATCCATCATTTGTTGACTCATCTCCATCAAACAGATTTCTTTAAAACATCTACTCAGAATCCTGCATGCATTCTCTGGGCTCAATATTGTCTTTCTCCTCCATTTCTCTCACCAGTCCATTATCTCCTTTTCTGTCTGCCTGCTTCCCTGTTTCTCTTGGCCAACCCTGCACCTGGAATGGAAACAGGAAGTGCTCATGCAAAACGGGTCCCACTTGCAACAACAACAAGTAGGGGGAGTTCCCCAATGCCCTTGCTCAATGTAAACTCCCAAATGACATAATAATATATAGTAGTGTCATGGTATATTGGAATGCTGGCTTTGACATTTAACCAGTAATGAGTATATAGCATGTAAATGATGCATCTTGCTACTACCAGGTGTCACTTCAAATAGGGACAAAAATTTACAATCCTTCTAAAATGCTCAGTGCTCCCCATGCACACACACATTTATGTGCATCCTGTATTTTCAGCTGAGACATAGTCACTTAAGTACAGAGAGTACTCATTTGCAAAGGGAAAAGTAGGACCCTGATGTGAAACAGAACTAAGATGTAGGACTGTGTGTATCTCTTTTCTAGTACTGGGTTAAGAGACACAGAAAATATTTACAATGTAATTCTAGAACTGAAGATCGTATATCTAAAGGCATAAATTCATGTTAAAATCATTCTACGTCTATAACCAAATTTGTTTTTGACATGTCAATGAGTGTGTGTGTGTGTGTGTGTGTGTGTGTGTGTGTGTGTGTGTGTGTGTGTGTGTGTGCGTGCGTGCGTGCGTGCGTGCGTGTGTGTGTGTGTGAGATACACAAATGCTCTACACCCTCTTGTGTTCAGATCCTTGTGTGTGTCTGTGTGTAATAATGTAGACATTTATGCTTGTAGCCAAATGATCTGAAAAGGCCATGCTGTAGTCATATGCAAAGGAACAAACCTGTCTTCTCTACAATTTCACTCTCTTAACAGTTAAGAATGCTGAATGTATGTCAGACTTTGAGGAGTATTTTGCCAAGCGAAAACTGGTCAATGTTGAAAGCCATCATGGGGTCTGTATTACAGACTACCTTCAGCGCAGTGACACAGCCATCATTTACCCTGAAGCTCCAGAAGAGCTATCCCGCTTAGGAACACCAGAGGCTAATGGGCAGGAAGAGAATGGTAAGCCTGTAATTCATACGTAACCAGACATACTGACTGTTGCAGCTGTTACAATTATGAATTCACTGCATGCCTAAGTGTTTACCTTAAAATCTATACAACAGCTGCAGTAGCCTGGAATATCTTGGAGCACCTAAAATTTCCTCCAAGAATTACATTGGAACGTTGTTAGCATTTGCTTCATGTGTCATGGCTAACTGTTTGTTACATGTGCTTACTTTCTTTTATTTAATTCATTCCTTTGTGTTCATTTAAGTAGGCATTCAGAAGTCATTTCTTGGAATTGTTCATATGAGCGTAAAAAATCATTATCTTAATGCTTCAGTATATGACTGTTTTTTTTTTCCTTACTGATAAAAACTTAAGCAAATTCAAGATTTAAGTCATAAAGCATTTAAGCTCATGGGATCCAATTAAAGGTGTGGCTATAAAAAGATTATGGCAAAACAGAGTTACGTTAACAGTTATTTATCCAGGGACTTGCATATGAAACCAGGTTTAAATCAGGATTTTATGTTTTCCAGGAAGTCTTTGTGTATATTTTATTTTATTACATCACAGACACTGCAGCATCAAAGCTATGTACAAAAATCTTAAATTAATTTTTTTCTGACTCCTCATGCAATGATTCGTACAAGCTTGCCTTGGGTGTGTAAGGGGAATGGAGCACACAGCACTTAATATGGGACAGGGTCACTCTGGGCATCAGATTACAGTGATTCTTGTCATACCATCCTGGGCAGCAGACCCATTAACCACCATTGAGTTACTGACCTTTTGCCCTCTTCCTGTCTTTCTTGTCTCTTTGCTACAGACCTTCCACCTGAAACTCCAGATGCTTTTGCCCAACTGCTGACCTGCCCTTACTGCGACAGGGGCTATAAGCGCTTGACATCACTGAAGGAACACATTAAGTATCGCCATGAGAAGAATGAAGAGAACTTTTCCTGCCCCCTTTGTAGCTACTCATTTGCCTACCGCACCCAGCTTGAACGGCATATGGTGACGCACAAGCCAGGAAGAGATCAGGTGGGGAAACTGGGTTTAAGTGATTTCTCTCTTTAGTAACTCCTTTGAGAAAAGATATTGCTTTGATTGGCAATCATTATTAATTTTTCATGGCATTTTGAAGATGCAGATCTTTTAATGGTAATAGCTTTAATTGAAGTCTAAATGATTTTTTGATGGTCTCTTCTAATATGATTTAATAGTCTTATGTTCACGATCGAATGAGTGTGTTAATTTCCAATTTAGAAATTTTATTTGCACTTTAACTTCACTGTAGTTTCATTTTTTATGTTACACAAGAAAGTTAACAAAAGTATAGCCTTTTTAATGATGCATTATTAAAACATCAAAGCTATTTAATTTCATCAATATGTTTCAGTCAGCATTTTTTAAAACCTAATTTAAATCAAATTTAGTAAACTCTTCTTCAATCATGGAAGGCTACTTATTTACTTGATGTAGTTTGTAGTAGTTAAAAAAGGTACCTTACTCCAACCTATGTTAACAAACTTGTGTAGAAAAAAGATAATAGCATTTTCTTAGCAGTGTAAATAAGTTGAGTGCATTATACTAAGACAGCACTACCGTAATACAAGGTTATCATTTTATTGCATGGCTAAAATAGAATAATTCCCAAAGTAGTTGCTGATTATATATCAAAGCATTTTTTTGCTGATGCAATGCACATCTCATGTAACTTTGAAATATTAATAGCTTACAAGTTTAATTCATTTGCCTGTAATATTTAAGGAGGCAGTATGTGGCCTGAACAGGTGATTAGGTCTTTGGTTTATTTTACCTTAACTGAAGTATCCATTTTATAACACAATCGCAAACCCATTTGCATTATGTAAGGAATCCTGTAGTTCCATGAGAAATTTGCCTAAAAATTTCTACTAAAAGTGTTGCAGCAAAAAGTACTACTTTTCCTTTACTTTTAATGGCAAAACTATAAATCTACATAGAAGCAATCCATTAATTTCAGAAATACCAGCTTGAATTTACCTAGAAATGTTTTGCAAGAAGAATTTCAATAAGCTCCATTCAATTCCACTAAACTGATGTTTACAGGAAGATAATTACCTAGAACCATGTGGCATTTTCTGCTTAAAGCTGGAACACTGCTTATGAGTTTTGCATAAAAAGCTTTACATTTATATAAACTCATTAGCAAAACTTATAATTGTTAATTAATATACCAGACATATGCTGTCATTTAATTCTAAATCATCTACTGTAATGATTTTAAAAAGCATGTTTTTAAAAGAAAGCAGATTAGTAGGTGCTGGAGTTCACATTAGGTGACAGCTGCAGATAAAAAGCAACAACATAAACCAATGTATTTCATTCTGAAGTATATGCATGCCTTAGGCTCATTGGTAGGCACAAGGTAAAGCCAAGTAACTCTGTAATACATTAATTATTTATCTTTTTTCCAACTTTTTTGTTTTATTATCTTGTTAAGCATTGAGTTATATTGTTTATGACTGTCCAGTTTTTTTTGCTTTTTATTTTGTTAAGCACTGATTTTTTTTTTTATGTTTTTCCAACTGTTTGCTGTGTTCTTTTGTTAAGCACGTAACTCGTTAGGAGCAAGCACCCCATTTCAGGGGGTAAGACTTCAGCACAGCTTAGTTAAGTTACTAGCTCAGAGTCACAGTTTGCAAGTGAAAACTGAGGAACTCAAACCCAGGAATACAAAATGAAGTTTGTTAAAGCTCATAGCATATATCTTGTAAGCTATGATTCCACCTTGAGTGGTGACAACAGTGCAGAAAGAATACTAGTGTTAATTATTTTAATAGCCATTAAAACTATGCTGCAGAGAGTTATGAAGGAAAAATAGATTTTACTGCTAAAAGTACCAAAATCCATAACAGGGCAGTTATATGGGGTATCATGAAATGGATAAGTATTGGCAAGGTTGTATTGTGGTGAAATATGAGGTAGCTAAGAGACGGAGAAGTGTGAAGTACTGAGGACCATGGTAGGGAAGGAGTGGAGCATAGTATGGATACATAGTAGGCATGAGATACTAACTACAAAAATAGAAATGCGATACAGTAATATGTTAGCAAACTTAATGAGTGTAAATTCACGATTGCATGTGTGTGTGTGTGTGTGTGTGTGTGTGTGTGTGTGTGTGTGTGTGTGTGTGTGTGTGTGTGTGTGTGTGCACGAGTGCTTGTCTAGTAAGAAGATGTCCAAGACACATGCATACCCAGGAAGAGACACCACCAACCTAAGTACTAAATATTGTTCTACCTGCACAGGTGCATGGTGAGACCTCATCAACAATAATTTCTGCTGATCTGGAGCACACACACCCCCATCTCTACAAAGGTAAAGAGATGATGTCTATCTACAGTTAGATAGAGTGATATAAGTGTCAGTATCAGAAACCATATAAGCAACACAAATTGCACATCAAAGGAGAGTATGATATAGACTTTAAGTGCCACAGGTAAAATAAGAGAAGTAAGGAGAGTTGCACCTGAAAAGGAGTTTTACATGCAGTGTGGTACAACTGGAAAATGGAAAGAATGTCATTCTGAATGGATGCAAGGAAGCATGTTTTCATAGGAAAAGTTGTCATTGCATGGGACAGCCTTTCTGGAAGTATGAAAAGCAGTGGTAGTTCAAGCTGGCATGAGGTATGTGGACAGAAGAAATAAGCTACTAGAAGTTAACTTGGTAATGCATACAAGTGAGCATTATAAATCATTGGATTCTGTTGGAAAGTTTCAAGTCTTACATGACAGCCTAAGAGGGCTGAGCTTCAGGAGAATCTCTAGGGATGAACTAATAGGGTTCTAGTTCAAAGTGTTTTGTTCATTAGCCTTAACTACAAGTCATACAAGGTATCTCCTGAATTCTGTTTATATAACTTGAGTAGGTCTCATTAGATGCTAGATTCTTGATGCTGACGTTACTGTCATCATCTTCTTTTAATGTGTACTATATATCATTAATTTGCATGCCTGACAAAACTAAATCTGTAGTATAAATATGAAGACATAAAAAAGAAGCAAACTTACATTATTTGCCAGTGATTTGCATGTAGCCAGTTTTGTGACCTTCTTGGTGCCTAACTAGGTGATCTTGTGTCATTTATCCAGCTATCTGTGTCTTGTGAAATACTTGCTGTATACTGAGCTCTATATGTTACTGGTAGCCTGCAGTGTGACCTTTGTGATCTTAGAAGCTGTTTCTTCTTATGTAGCAGTGCAGTGCCCAGGTCAAATCTGGAAATCGGCACAAAGATGATTAGTCATTCTCAACTACTCCTTTGCCCCAATTGTCAGAAATGCTGATTCACCATTTAAGGTGTACCTTTTTATCTTCTAATTGCAAATGTCATGAGTAAGTGTCACAGACATCTCTGCACTGAAACTATAGTTAATAAAGAATGCTGTTGATCTTGTAAGTTTTGGAAAATGGTAACACTGCTTTGAGGACTGAATTGAAGCAGTGGTGTGCACTGTTTGTTCAAACCATAAATGCTATAGGATGCTTTGGAGATGTATACCCTAGGAAATTCATGAAAATGAGCATTCCTGTTGTGTCTTTGGACCTGTTCAGGTGCAAATATTTGCAAAGTTAGAAAATAATAGATAATTATAAAACAAAAATTGACAAGACTGCCATGTGTCCTTTGTTAGCTCAAAGGATACAAAATTATATTTCACAGATACAGTAAGATTATTACTGTTCTGGATGCCATAATGTTTACTTAAGGAGCAGTAAGGAATTATAAGTGCTGGGTTCTTCAGAGCTGTGGCAAGGGCATGGTGAGAGTGGCGGCTGCCCCAAGCAAAAGCAGTTAGGGGATATGACCAACATGTTAGCGTAAGCACTGACCACCTTTGAATCTGTCCTTGCAGTAGCACTGCCTGAAGATTAAAACCATTTAAGGAGCCAAGAGTGCCAATGTCAAATGCACCTATTTCAACTGCACAGACATTCGGTATGATTTTAAGCAAGGAGCTCCTTGCTACAGTGTAGCAAATATCTTTGTTACAGGCTCTGAAACAAAAACGTAGCAACAATTCATAAATCCAATGAGCTTTTTTTTTCTTTTGTTCTTCAAGTTGGTTTGAGGATTTTTTTTTCTTTAGGTCATCCTCAACTGATGGGCAGGGGGAGAGGCCAAATGGGGGATTGCCCAGTGGTAGCTGACAGCTTAGCTGCAGCACTGGTATTCTATAGTTCACAGCAGGTGGCTGTTGAAATTCCAGGGCCATAGCTGTGATGTGCAGAACTACAGATCCAAAAATACAAATGTAGATACACATACTAATTCCAAAAATGGGTGGTTGCCTCAAGAGTATTCCTCTACTATGAGGTACAACATTCTAAGAGTTATTACATACAAATACCAGGCGCGTGACTGTCATAGCAATCTGTGGGAGGAGTATAGGGGCAAAAATTTCCCGTACATTTCTTAAATGCAAGGTGATGTGGGTCAACAGAATTAGGTTGGGAGTATAAAATCTGAAATTTCTGGCTATACCCCTCATTATGTGGGAGTAAGCTCATGGCAGGGATGTAGCCCCAGACATCTAATAAATGGAAAAATCTTTGCCCCATTTCCTTAGCCAGTTCCATTCTTTATGTGGCTGTGCTGTCTGGGTAGCATGAGCAGGAACCAGGGTAGCAGTGCCTTTTTGCTGCAGAAGCCCCATTTTGAAGAGGGGGGGTGTATTGTCTGTAATCACCTGCTATTCAGGCTCTCACTACATTTAATAAAAAAACACAGGAAACCCAAGTGCCCCTTTCTACAATGAGATTGCTCTGCCTCTTATGGCATGTTAACAAAGCTATGGTAATACTAATAATATTAATAATTATTATCATTCTTATAATAACAATAATAATGACCCCTCTATGCAATGATCACATGTCTGGAGAGGGTATTCACAGCAGCTGTGAAGTCCTAATCTGAAAAACAAATTTATAAATACATTTCATGCCAAGTATCATTTGCTCTTTGCATAGCTACAAACAATGGATAAGATTACATAGATCTGCAGTTCACAAAGCAAAGTCATCTCTCCCCAAAAGTGTACAACACTGTGCTTTATGAACTGTAGCTTCAGTGCTGAAAAAGTCTCCTCATTTGCTCATGGCATTTACAATTAGTAAATGAAAATGACTGTATCATATTAACAGTGGCACAACTAAAGTTTATAGTAGTCCTCTGAGGGCTAAGGGAGAGACAAAGCAGCTGTTCCTGTTTGTTTATGCAACTCAGCAACATATGAGCGCTGGTCCCTCAATGGCGCTCAGCAGGCTGGGTCTGCTTGATCTTTGAAGGTTGCTGCTGTTTGAACAAACCTCCCTGTGTCCTGTGTTACACCATCTGTCTCGCTAGGAATGTGGGAAGATTCAGCACACCCTAGCAGTTGTCATACCGTTTCTGTGCTGTCTTTCACTAAAAGGCTTTTGTATCTGTGCTGTTTGAAAAAGCTGGCCTCCTACCTTGAACATCCTTATGGGTTAACCACACTTTTTCCTCTGGAATTTAAGGTTCTAGTCTGCTGCCGTTTGCAGTTTACTCATCTGACATTATATCTTTATTAAATGTCTTTTGTTGCACAAACCTGTTTTTTTTTTTCTTTTGCCTTCCATAGTCTTAATAGAAGTCATTCTCTGGTTACTTGTCATTTCCTTTAGTTCAGGCATATTCATACATTCAATATCTGTCCTTGTTATGTTGCTTTAGCTTGTGCTGAAAGCAGCTTGAAACTAGACTGAAACTTATAAAATAAAATCATTTTATTTCGTATATGGATTGGCTTGAAATCCAGTTTGTCTCTCTTCTTTTTTGTTGTTTGTTTTTTTTTTTTTTGCTAGCAGTCAGAAAATATTACCGGCTATTTTATTTAAGTCCAGCAAATAATAACCAGTTTCTTTGAACAGATTAATTGTGAATATTTATGACAGTTCTCAAGCTAAAGATACATAAAACATAAAATTAGTCACCAAATGCTTATGTTGTAAAATTTAAACAGGAATGAAGGGAGAAAGTAACTGAGTGGCATTTACTAAGCTTAGAAGAGTAACTGCACCATTTACACACCTCTGTTTGTACAAATCTTGAGTCGATATATTTTCTCCCACAGCACCAATTGCTGACCCAAGGAGCAGGTAATCGTAAGTTCAAATGTACAGAGTGTGGCAAGGCATTCAAATACAAACACCATCTGAAAGAACACCTGCGAATTCACAGTGGTGAGTAACTGAGGTGCTAAAGCTCCCTCATTTGAATTTTGCATGCTAGCTGTTCTGTTTCTAATCTACATAAAATAATTAAGTACCAAGGCTTGTAGTCTTTTTTTAAGCTGTTGCTTTGTGGTGAATCCTGTTTCTTCTCTGGACATGCTACATGCTTACACAATTATAATTCTTTATTTTATTGTTTATTTGTATTTTACTATGTGAATGGACCTCTGTTACTGATGACTCAACATCTTTTAGACTAATACATTGGTTTTAAAGGCCTGTTGCTGTACTTTTGACATTCTGCCATTACTATAATAACTGTGGCATCCTGTCATTATCTGTGTTGTATTCTCTCTCTCTTTCTCTATTTGCCTAAAAAGGGTCCTTACTCCCAGTGTATCTACCCAGTTTGCATGTCTGTGTTGGTAGCCATAAATGATGCACATCTGGGAAGAAAGTATATAAATTACTGACCTCGGTTTTTTTTTTTTTTGTTATGAGTTTGAGCATAGAATAATGGGTCTATATTAGATCAGCAAACGCTTAAAAAAGCGAACGCTGATTGATCGAACTTATGTAAGCAAAAGCTTAAAATATCGAAGCAACAGAAAACTAATTTTTTTCCTAGGGAAAGAATTCAGTTGTCCATTTCTGTTGCTTCTGTATTTTCTGTGCTGTGGTGGAAAATTACGGGTCAGGTTCAGGTAAGTGTGCGATTGTGTGGATGTCAGTGTTAGGGCGGGTTAGGTGAGCTAGGGTTAGGGTGCGGGTTAGGTATGTGTGCGATTGGGTGGACGTGAGGGTTAGTGCGGGTTAGGTGAGTTAGAGTTAGGGAGCGGGTGAGGTGAGTGTGCGATAATGACGGACCTTAGGGTTGGGGTTTGGGTTAAGGTAAGTGGATAGTTAGTGGTGTGTGTATAGTTTAGTGTAGGGTTAGGTGTAAGATTTTAGGTGTATGTGTGGGGATTGCTGTTTGTTTGGTGTGCTTGTGTTGTGTGTATGTGTTTTGGAACAGCAAATTTTTTCCCTAGGAAAAAAATCGCTGTTCTGACAGTTCGAGATTGTAAGCTTTCGCTTGCATAAGTTCGATCAATCAGCGTTCGTTTTTTAAGCGTTCACTGATCTAATATAGACCCTAGAAAAATAAATTACTAAGCCCAAGATGCCATGAACTTGTGTGATGTTGTCTTTCTGAGTTCAGACAAAAAGCTGCTTAGTTTACCTTTCATTTATCATTTTTTATTTAGAAATTGAAACCTGGGAAATGCATATTGATTTAAGGTTGATTTATTGGGTTACTCAAGTGGAAAATAAGAGGAGATGAGGGGTACATCAAGTAAATGCTTTTGAATAAGTGACATCAAAGTGCATATTCAGGGAGAGTAGGGGAATAAACTGTTAAAAAAGGACCGTCACTCTGAAGAAGAATGACAGATATACAGAACTATGCCAAGGAAGAGGGCAACATGTAGTTGGTTGGGGAAGAGGGCTTGACAGTTTTCATTCAGTGAGTAGATACTTTTCATTTAGTGAGCAGGTATTAGTCCTGCAATTTAGTTCAACAGTGGGGGGCACCAATGAGTTACACACACACACACACACACACACACACACACACACACACACACACACACACACACACACACACATGTAGTATTTTCATTTTGTTGCTAGACTACATGGCTTAATGCATTCACTATTGTCACATTTTTGTTAGGAAGCTTTTTCCATACACTTACCACTCTTAAGTACACAGTCTTTATTTCATGTCCAGTCCTAACTCAGTATAGATATTAGCTTCTAATATAGTGCCCATATTCAAAGTAAATTGTTTGTGCGATGCAGAAAGAGTGACCATATCATCAGGGGGAATGGATTCCTATACAAAGAGGTAATGCTTCCAGTCCACAGAGCTTTGGTCAGTCTATACCTTGAGTAGTGCCTGCAGTTCTAAAGGTCACACAAGGTAAGAGACATCAGGCTTCTGGAAGGAATTCAGACAAAAGTTACAAGGAGGATGCAGGGGATAAAGAACAAGGGATGTGACCAGAGACTAGGTAAGTTAGATCTATTCTAACTCAAGACCAGAAGAAATGGAGGAACATGATATTAAGACAGAAAGTCATGTTATGGAGATATGAATGGTTCATCATGAGCAGGAAGGACAGAGGAGAAAACAGGGGGCACAAACAATAGTCTCTTTAGCTACACCCGAGTGTCGTACATCTCCAGGGTGAGTCTTGTAAACCCATGGGATGAACTGATAGAATAGGTGTTGGCGAGAAAATCTTCAAAAGACATTCAAGAGGGCATGGGCAGATAAAAAAAGGGCAATGCAGAAGGTGTGAATGGAGGGGAGGGAGAACATTAAATGCACTTAAAGTGTAGACGAGGCCCTTTGTTTCCTGTCAAGTCCTTGCTCTGGGTGAAGAAACACTTCAGAAAACATTGTGCACTTAAGTAACTGTGTAATGTCCAGTGTACTCCAGTATTGTGCAGTTTTGGACAAGGCTGAGGAAATTTCATCTAAACTGGGAAGAACATGCTTATTTAACATGATTGCATTTGGGAATTAACCTTCTAGGTTTGGATACAACTCTGCAGACATATCAGCCTTCAGTGTGTGATGTGTAATGTTTCTGCCATTGTCAACTTCTCGGCCATCCCCATGTGGTGTTATTCATCAAACGTAAACTTGAAAAAATGCATTAGGCTTAATGACATTTTAAAAAATGTCTTATGAAAGATCAGCATTATTTATGATGATGATGTTCATCTTCATCTTCGTTTACTATCCATATGAATTTCAGTAAGTACAAGCACCTATTTTTACAGTGAAACAAGTTTGGTCTGTTTAAATTACTTTCTTGGAGATACACACTATAAAAGTGTAGATGAAGGGAATCAAACCAAGGATTGTAGGATACAGCTTCTTACTGAGTTTAAGCAACCACTACCTTTGTTTTATACTGCAGTCGACAAAATGATTTGAGTTAAGCAGCTAATGATTAGTATGTTGAAGGTCAAGTTTTAATTGGGTGTGTTCCTTCTACTGCTAAGTCATCAGACATGAAGACAGGGATGCCCTTTAATCATCAAGTTTATAATGGGAGAACAATAGTGAGTCAAATATAGATACTTGTAGTAGAGTGGAGAGTTTACGTGGATTTGGTGGTATGGCCAATTGTCGAACAGGGTGTTCTTCGAACTTATATGTCAAAGATTTAGATGTTGAATGGTCGGAATGTCATATAAAATTCGAAATTCGACATTTCCGACCACTCTACCACCTAAATGAGCGCTACCATGGGTCAAAAAGGGGGGATGTTTGGCGTTTCAACATAATTGCATTCGCAATTATGCTGAATGGGCATTCTGCAGTTCAACATATTGTGTTCGACAATTGGCCATATGACCAAATCCATGCATACCGAGTGAAGGTAAACATAGTGGATTAACAATAGCCAGAGGATGTTCTTTATTTATCTTTTGAGCATTGTTGACTTTGTATTATTAAATAAAGAAGATGAGAAAAAGAGTGACAGGACTAAGACATGACATGCAGAAATATCTGTTTCTAAATGAATTTGGTGACTTGCTTTTTCTAATTTCAAAAAAATGAATTTGATTTCTGTTTTAGGTGAAAAACCATATGAGTGTCCAAACTGCAAGAAGCGCTTTTCCCATTCCGGTTCCTATAGTTCGCACATCAGCAGCAAGAAATGTATTGGCCTGATTTCGATGAATGGCAGAGTAAGAAATAACATTAAGACGGGTTCTTCTCCAACTTCAGCGTCTTCCTCTCCAACCAACTCAGCAATTACACAACTGAGGCAGAAGCTGGAAAATGGAAAACCACTTACCATCCCAGAGCAGACCGGCCTGCTCAAAATTAAAACAGAACCACTGGACTATGACTATAAAGTCATGAGTATGATGGCACAACACGGGTTCAGTGCACCTGGTCCTTTTTTGAATGGTGGTATTGGTGCTACCAGCCCACTAGGAGTTCATTCAGCTCAGAGTCCACTACAGCACTTAGGAGTAGGACTAGAAGCACAATTGTTAGGTTTTCCTGCTATGAGTAGCAATTTAGCTGAGGTACAGAAGGTTCTTCAAATTGTGGACAACACAGTATCCAGGCAGAAAATGGACTGCAAGTCTGACGAAATTTTAAAGCTAAAAGGTTTCCATATGAAAGATCATGGGTCTCACATAGAGGAAAAGTCTGTTTCACCCCCTGGTATTCCACCAGTTGGTCTTCCGCTTGTAAATCATAATGGTGCCACTAAAAGTATTATTGACTATACACTAGAAAAAGTCAACGAAGCCAAAGCTTGCCTCCAAAGCTTGACAACAGACTCAAGGAGACACTTGGCCAATATTAAAAAAGAAAAACTGTTTCATGTTTTAGATTTAGGTAATGAGGATAAGAGGATGGAGTGTAACATATCGTCTCCATACTCATGTCAGTTCTGTAAGGAAGTGTTTCCTGGCCCCATTCCCTTGCATCAACATGAACGCTACCTGTGTAAAATGAATGAAGAAATTAAAGCAGTTCTTCAACCCAACGAAAATATGCTTCCAAACAAGCATGGAATGTTTGGGGAGAAACACTCACTCCTTCTTTCATCTGTTCTTTCTGAAAAAGGTGCAACAAGCCCCATCCACCCATACAAGGACCACATGTCAGTGCTTAAAGCATATTATGCTATGAATATGGAACCCAACTCTGAAGAACTACTGAAAATTTCCATTGCAGTTGGTCTCCCTCAGGAATTTGTGAAGGACTGGTTTGAGCAGAGGAAATATTACCCATATACACATTCTAGATCACCGCCTCTAGAAAGGACCAGTTCTGAGGTGGTTCTGGCTGCCAACAATACACCTCCTAAAGACTCATTTTCAGCCAGATCTCCTGTAAAGCCTGTGGACTCCATAACTTCACCATCTATAGCTGAACTCCATAACAGTGTTACTAACTGTGATACACCTCTCAGGCTAACAAAACATCTACATTTTACAAATATTAAATCAGTCAGTGATAAGTTGGACCACTCAAGGAGCAATACTCCTTCTCCTTTGAATCTTTCCTCCACATCTTCTAAAAACTCCCACAGTAGTTCCTACACTCCAAACAGTTTCTCCTCTGAGGAACTTCAAGCTGAGCCTTTGGACTTGTCTTTGCCAAAACAAATGAGAGAGCCCAAAAGTCTTTTAGCCACAAGGAACAAACTGAAACCTAGCAATGTAAATATAGACCACAATAATATTTCCGCACCATCTGAACACTCAGAGGAACCACTGAACTTGGCGTTCATCAAGAAAGAATATGCTAACCCAAATAACATTGACAAAAGCACTAATCCTGTGTTCAGTGTAAATCCATTTGGTGCCAAACCTTTGTACACAACACTTGCACCACAAAACGCATTTCCCCCTCCCCCTTTTATGTCCCCTGTTCAGACTGGTATTCCAGGATTACGACCATATCCAGGGCTAGATCAAATGGGCTTCCTACCACATATGGCCTATACTTACACAGCAGGAGCAGCCGCTTTTGCTGAAATGCAGCAAAGGAGAAAGTACCAGAGAAAACAGGGGTACCAGGTAAATAACTGTTAATGATCGATATTGTTTGCTCTCATGACATGCAAAACAAATTGTGTAGTACAGTTACTTGTAGAAGATGCACCATCATGTTGTCTGTACAGGGTTATTTTAAACATTTAGTTAATCCAAAATTTGTAATATGCTTCTTTTGAACAGAGTAAGACGGTATACACACATATCTATACATATATATATATATATATATATATATATATATATATATATATATATATATATATATATACATACATTCATACACAGATATATATATATATATATATATATATATGTATTTCTACATAATAGATATTGATGCATATAAATATATTTATCTACACACACACACACACACATATATATATATATATATATATATATAGCTATGCATACAGATATATTTAAAATCATTGCTTGATACACTGGGGCATAAACAGAAAATATTTAACACGTGGTTGGACATTGAGCCATTAACTAGGCAGTTAAACAGGAATCAGTGTTTTTTTTCTTCTGATTAATTAAGGGAAGCATTATGACAGTACTGCCTAACCTAAGTAATGTGTTTTTAACCTCATCGCTATCTTTTACATACGATACAGCCAGGAGTAAGCTGCACTACTTATTGGTACTATCTGGTATAAATCACATCACTAGGTAGTCTAGTAATAATCTTTTTGTACTTATGTCTTTGGTTTGTTTCTTCCAAATGGGGCATTTCATTGTTTCAGCCTTAATTTATATCAGGTCTCTGAAGGTCATTTTCTTTTTGCTGACACCTGAGTTTTGATTTCCCAGTGTTTAACTTTTGCCTGTGGTATGCTTGTTGCTCCTGGGCCATTCCAGTAGATGGCATGGCATGATTTTCAGTGCTATGCAATAACAGTTGTACTGATCATTTGCTTTCTTAACTGGCATAATGTAAAGTCCAAGACTCACTAATAACAAGAATGGTTGTAAATCTGTGTGTGTGTGTGTGTGTGTGTGTGTGTGCAGTCAAATAATAACCAAAGTGACTAAATCATCCACCAAAGCCAAAGCATGTCAACAGCAGCTCTAACAGATCTGATTACATCAGCAAATAAGGCACAGTTAGGTTTCTAAACCATGCTACTGAGCTGACTGTATCCACTGAAACATCAGTAAGGCAGCCTGCAGAGGTAACTGCTGGCTCTTAACTGATGCAGCAGCACAGTTTGCTAGCTGTATGCATTTATGCATGTCTTTATTGCACTAAACTTTTGTGACTGACTAGATCTGTTTTCCAATTAAGTATGTCATCTGTGGTTTCTGACTAGTGCGGTACTCAAGTTGATTTGTATAACCAGAATTTTTTTTTTCACATATACAATGGAATTTTTCTGTTTATTCTTCACATAGCACAGTGCCTACAATACCACCCTGCTTATGTAGAAAGTTCTGCAGTGATATAGAGACTGGTCTGTGACTATCAAAAAGATGTCCAAGTCCTCTAAACCCTACATAATCTCTTCTCAGTACTGAGCAATTTGTCAGCCATCCCCTAGTCTCACTATGGTCCAAAGAAAGTGCATTCTTGGTAGCGAGGTCTAAAGCTTACAACACTCTCCTCCTCCATGTTCAGAGTTTAACCGACAGAAGATGTTAAAAAGACTTGTGTCTTTTATGTTTAATTTGATTCTGCATTATCTAAGAATATTTAATGATAGTGATAAAGCTCCCTCTTCTAATTCCTAAACCCGTAATTTGCAAGTCCTGGAATTCCATTAAAAAAAACAATAGAATAAAAAGGCTGGCACCTTGGCACCATAAAAATCTACTGCCAATCATTAGCGGATCGGAGTTCCACTGTGGTGACCCCTAACCAGGAAAAGCCGAAAGAAAAACAACAACAACAACAATAAAAAGGAAAACAATGAATGTCAACAATCACTGTTCTCCTTAAGAGTTGCTTTTTGCATGGGAGGGGGGAAGCTCTCTCGCACCTCCATACTGCCCACTACTTATACACACTAACTCCAAGATCATTATACCATGGAGAAAAGGGGATATGCTGAGACACAATGGTCTGCTCCAGGACTCACATATATAAATCATGGAATAAAAAGTGTTACCTCTTGATGCACTAATTTTATAGATTATTTATTCAACTAATGTATTTATTTATTTTTTTATTACCATAGAGTTTAGTTTAGAACATGACCATTTCTGTGAAGTGATACATGGTCTAATAATGGGAAACAGTGTAACTGTCTGTCACGTTACTGTCATGATTCTACCACTAAGTTATCCTTTAGTATAACACACTTCCTAAACTTACAGTCATTCATTTTTATATGCCAAGTGAATGGAAGTATTCTGCATGGGCCCTTTCATCACATTTAAATGCAGCATTTTTGATTATGCCCTAGTACCAAAGCCACCTAGATGCTTAACAGGGCACAAATTTTGTCAAACTGTAGATTATGTTTAAGGTACAGACTGTCCATTCCTTTTGAAACATCAGCAATGTACCATTTCTTTTTTAAGGAGGTTGGCATAATGGTTAAAGTGTTTATCTTACAGACACAAGGTGCAGGGTTTGATTCTCACATAGGGTAATTGGCTAGGCTTAAAATGACCCACAAGGGCAGTTAGCCTCGTACTAGTCTACGAACCTATAAAAACAATCCATATTCATATATAAAAGGGGTGGCTGCGGTAGTGCAGCGGTTAGCATTCTCGCCTTACAGCAAGAGGTTCTCTGGTTCAATTATTGGCTGGAGCTCCTTATGTGTGGAGTCTGCATGTTCTCCCTGTGGTCACGTGGGTTTACTCCAGGTGCTACAGTTTCCTCTCGCATTGCAAAGACATGCAGTAGGTGAATCGGATACTCTGAATTGGCCATAGGTGCGAGTGTGTCTGCAAATGAGTGGTGCAGATAAGTGTAGATTGCATATCCAGGTTATTTAAAAAATCTTACCACACAACATGTATGACAGGTGTTGGAAAACAATTCTGAGCTCAGGTTGTACAGCTGAGCGGGAAAGTAAGTTATCACATAAAGCTTGCAAATTTATGTCAGGGGGAGGTAGAAGAGGTTAGCACACATATGACATACCTTAGGCCATAATTACATGGATAATCTGACCGGTATCAACAGGTGCAGTGAAAGCGGTGGTCCTCTGAGCATGTATTTAAGCACTCTGAGTTAAACGACAATGTTCTGCGTCACTGCAACAAATACGTTAGACAGCTTTTTCCCCAGCCACAAGAAACTGCTGACCAACGTGTTGTCCTCCTGACTACCAGACTGAGGTGTGGAAAGCACTAAAACTGGTAAAACAAGTGTTTGTTCTTATTACTAGATCAACAGTTTTTGTGAAATGTAGGAAGGCAGGTGCACCTCCACATTATGGAAATGTGAATGAGAAAGAGGCATCAAATTACAGAACAGTTAGAACATTTAACTAGTTACTTAATAAGAAAAAAACAGCAAATCCCCCACATCCGCATGTATGTTAAAAGAATGAAGATAGTAAATGTATTGCAGGTTTTGTACCAGAAAGTGGCTGAAAAGTGGCTAAAGGAATTTAGTATGTGTACCTATAAAAAGGAGAGGACAGGACAGACAGAGCATTACAGATACATTTAAGTACCTCCAAAAAAAAAAAAAAAAAAACTGGTGAAGTGCATACTTGAGAAGAAGTGATGCTTGAAAACAAGATACAACAGTTCAGGTAAATATATATATATATATATATATATATTTTTTTTTTTGCATAAAAAAGGTTGTATATGTATAAAATTCCTCTTAGCTATGAGTGTCTGCTTAGCATAGAATAAAGCTCAGACTGTGACCTGGACAACCCACGCTTAATAGTGGGCCAAGCACTGGAGGGCCTGGTATGGGGGGATGGGAGTTGTGCTTGCCTGTCATTTGGGGAAGGTGATGGTATGGCCTACTGTAACACACCAACAGGTACTGCAGCTGATGGGAGTCAGGTTACAGGATCTTAGACAAAGGTCAGGAATGTGGTGCTTACCAAACAATGCACAGCACTGTACCCAGAAGGAATACATATTTAGAAATTTGCATGCATTAAAATAGCTGGCAGTGCAAGGCACATGTCAGCCACCAAAATGGCAAGGGGTAGGAGAAAAAAAAAAGAAAACAAGAAACCTTTTAATGGCTACCTGAATGACATTCTGCTATAATTGCTGTCATCTGTGGTTAATTATTGAAGTGAGTGTGTCATAGAACGTCTGATGATCAGCAGATTGAGGAGATGGATAGATAAATAAATAGAAAAGGAATTTCCTTCATAATGAATAAAAAGATTCAATGGTTTTGGAACTTGATATATGGGGACAGGATAATGCAATTTCATTTAAATGTAAGGAAAAACAAATAGGATATTGTTTAAGAATGGAATTATAGTGTTTTAATTGGGGAGGACAATAGATATAAAAGCATTGATCCTTTATCTGTACACTGATTTGTGCATCTGTTTTTACATCTCTAGGAATTAAATTGCAATATATTCAGAAAGATGGAGCTAGATGGAACTAAGTTAGCAACTTGTTGTAACAGGTGCACTAGCAAAAAAGTAGCATATCTTATCTGTTCTTCTATTTCTAACTAAGGTCCAGTGACAGATTTTAACAGCTGAATGAAGGTGGGTTGTAGTCAGTTGATAAGAGCTCAGTCTTTCAGTTTTTTCATGGAGGGAGGGTACTCGTTAAATATTGACAATTTGGCTCTTGTCAGGAATTGAAAGCATCTGTTTTTAAGTCTTCACAAGTAAACAGAATGCTATCTAGTCCTTGCAGCAGATACCTAGTCAAAGACTGAAGCAGAAAGTTCTAAGCAGTGTTCTGAAGCCCCTGTCTTATCCACTGACCCAATATACCACAAGCTGTAGCCATGCCATGTAGTAATGATGAAAACACAAAGCATTTATGAAGGGTAAAGCATCAAACAAGATGTTTTCATCTTCTTCCCAAGCAGAGGATGAAGACAAGCCAGAAACATTTTACTTGCTAAACAGAGAAACAGGATGTATTAAACCAGTTAATAATATCAAAATGCAGCCAAAAAAATCCACAGCACAACTCCACCAAAGTGTCTAAATAGAGAAGCAGGCAAAAACAGCAGTCAATGCTTAATTGGTAAGACTTAAGCTAATGAAACAAAATGGCTAACTCCATAGTGTAGAGTTTGACCAAGGTGCCCCAAGGTCAAGTAGCAGCCTGAGCCATGGAGCACTTGGGCAAGCAGAAGTGTAAGGTGAAGTAACATTTTTGTTTTTATTAGCTACAGATGGTAGTGAACTGTTCACAACTGTCTTACAACACTAATTCAAGTACATCCTTAGACGACTTAAAATATTGGGGGCAGAAAGCAGGGAGTCACACAACAGGTAGATAAGTAACCAAATATCCTTTCGTGTTTGCTCTGAAAAGGGCATATGAGCCTCAAGACATTAAGGGTGTTTTGTGCCACCTCTTCAACAGAAGTCTTGGCTGATTTATTTTGCTGTGATATTGAAAGTGTTTTGAGAAGGTGTCTTCAACTGACAAGACACAAGGAGTCACTCTGTCCACACATAGTTCCAGCAATACTGTGGTTGATCACCTTGTCCACACTTAGCACCATCACTACCAAGTTTAGTTACCCTATCCACACATAGTTCCAGTAATACTACAGTTGGTCATCTTGTCCAAACATAGCTCTAGAAGTACTAGGGTCAGTCACCCTACCAACACATACCCCAGTAGTCCTATGTTTGGTCACCCTGTCTACACATAGCTCCAGCAGTACTAGGTTTGGCCACCCTATCCACATATAGTGACATGCAGTGACTTCTGGACAGAGGAAGGAGGACAAGGAGACCTGGTGATGGAATGAGGAAGTACAGGAGAGTATACAGAGGAAGAGGTTGGCAAAGAAGAAGTGGGAATCTCAGAGAGATGAAGAAAGTAGACAGGAGTACAAGGGGATGAGGTGTATGTTGGAGAGAGGTGGTGAAGGCTAGGGATAAGGTGTATGGCAAGTTGTATGAAAGGTTGGACACTGCACATTCATAAGTCAAATGGGACTAGAGTCACCCATTCCAGGGACATCAATCTAGCTTGCAACATAAACAGGACCTGTTGGAGAGACAGATACATCTCTCAGAAGTTGCAACTCCTCTGGAATAGGCTTCCAATCCATATCAAGCAGAGCACCTCCATGACCCTGTTTAAGTGCAAACTGAATAACTGGATGGAAAACCATAAATTTCTGCTGGGGATTGCCCCAGCTTCTCTTCTGGACATGGGTAGTCCTTGCTGGAAAAACCTTGGGCATAGATGATATCTCTCATGTAGTATTATATTGGGATTTAACAGCTAGGCTTGGAAAGACCCTCGGGTGAATAGCCTAGTAACATCCTATGAACCTATAAACTAAGGAGGGAGAAAAGGACCTGTACCAATTGGCTAGACAGACAGACTGAGCTGAGAAAGATGTGTAGCAGGTTAGAGTGATAAATGGTAATGAGGGGAACATACTCACAAGTGAGGAGAGGGTGTTGTCATTTGGAAAGAGTACTTTGAGAGGCTGATGAATGAAGAGAATGAGAGAGAGAGAAAGTTGGATGATGTTGGGATAGTGAATCAGGAAGTGCAATGGATTAGCAAGGAGGAAATAAGGATAGCTATGAAGAGGATGAAGAATGGAAAGACTGTTGGTCCAGATGACATACCTGTTAAAGTATGGAGGTGTTTAGGAGAGATGACAGTGGAGTTTTTAACCTGATTGTTTAATGAAATCTTGGAAAGTGAGAGGATGCTTGAGGAGTAGAGAAGTGTATTGGTACTGATTTTTAAGCATAAGGGTGATGTGCAGAGCTATAGTAACTACAGGGGGTTAAAACTGATCAGTCACAGCATGAAGTTAGGGTAAAGAGTAGTGGAAGCTACGTGAAGAAGGGAGGTGATGATTAGTGAGCAGCAGTACAGTTTCATGCCAGGAAAGAGCACTACAGATCTGATGTTTGCTTTGAGGGTGTTAGTGGAGAAGTATAGAGAAGGTCAGAAGGAGTTGCATTGTGTCTTTGTGGACTTAGAGAAAGTATATGATGGGGTGCCTAGAGAGGTGTTGTGGTATTGTGTGAGGAAGTTGGGAGTGGCAGAGAAGTATGTAAGAGTGGTGCAGGATATGTATGAAGCAGTGTGACAGTGATGAGGTCTGTGGTAGTAGTGACAGATACGTTCAAAGTGGAGGTGGGATTACATCAGGGATCAGCTCTGAGCCCTTTCTTAATTGCAATGGTGATGGACAGGTTGTCCCCGTGGACTATGATGCTTGTGGGCGATATTGTGATCTGTAGTGAGAGTAGGGAACAGGCTGAGGAGACCCTGGAGAGGTGGAGATATGTTCTAGAGAATGAAGGTCAGCAAGACTAAGACAGAATATATGTGTGTGAATGAGTGGGAGGAGAGAGGAATGGTGAGGATGCATGGAGTAGATGTGGCGAAGGTGGATGAGTTTAAATACTTGGGATCAATAGTTCAGAGTAATGGTGAGTGTGGCAAGAGGTGAAGATGTGACTGCGGGCTGGGTGGAGTGGGTGGCAGAGAGTATCAGGAGTGATTTTTGATAGATGTATACCCATAGGAGTGAAGGCAAGGTCTACAAGATGGTAGCAAGACCAGCTATGTTATATGGGTTGGAGATGGTGGCTCTGATGAAAAGATGGGAGTCAGAGCTGGATGTGGCAGAGTTAAAGATGTTAATATTTGCTTTGTATGTGATGAAGTTGGACAGGATTAGGAGTGAGTATATTAGAGGGTCAGTTCAGGTTGGATGGTTTGGAGACAAAGCCAGAGAGGTGAGATTGCATTGGTTTGGATGTGCTGAGGAGTGATGGTGGGTATATTTGGAGAAGGATGCTAAGTATGGAGCTGCCAGGTAAGAGGAAAAGAGGAAGGCCTAAGATAAGGTTTATGGAGGTGGTGAGAGAAGACATGTAGGTGGTTGGTGTGACAGATCAAGATGCAGAGGACAGGAGGAAATGGAAACTGATTATCAGCTGTGGCGACCCTAACTGGAGCAGCTGAAAGAAGAAGAAGATCCACAAATAGCTCCCACAGTACTAGTTTGGTTCACGCTGTCCACACATAGCTTCAGCATACTAAGTTTGGTCACCCTGTCTGCACATAGTTCTAACATTACTGGGTTTGGTCTCCTCCTCTACACGTAGCTGCTGCTGCAGTGCTAGGTTTGGTCTCCATGTCTGCACATAGCTCTAGCAGTACTAGGTTTGGTCACCCTATCCACACATAGCTCCAACAATACTAGTTTTGGTCACACTGTTCACATCTAGTTCCAGCAGTACTAAGTTTGGTCATCCTGTCTTGCACATACTTCTAACATTACTGGGTTTGGTCTCCTCCTCTACACGTAGCTGCTGCAGTACTAGGTTTGGTCACCCTGTCTGCACATAGCTCTAGCAGTACTAGTTTTGGTCATTCTATCCTCGCATAGCTACAGCAATGCTAGGTTTGGGCATGGTGACTACACATAGTTCTAACATTACTGGGTATTGCCTCCTTCTCTACACGTACCTGCTACAGTGCTGGGTTTGGTCACCCTATCCACACATAACTCTAGCAGTACTAGTTTTGGTCACTCTATCCACACATAGCTATAGCAGTACTAGGTTTGGTCACCCTGAGTACATGAAGCTCCAGTCTAGACCTGCTTCTGTAGACTATACTGTAGGTGAATAACATCAAGGCTCATCAATAGTTTAAGTATCAAAGTAAAGGAAGGATATACAATTTGTAACATATTGGTGTAATTACTTATAAGAAAGTTTCAGAATGCACTGCCCACCAGCTGCATAAACACTTAGGAAATGATTAGATATTTATTCACTTTGCCAACCAAGTTAGTCAAGTTGGACAAGACATCCTTCCAGCAGATAAATTCCAAAGCAAACCTGTTCTTGTTTTTTTTTTAAATGTTAAAGGAATATTCTTAAGAGCTAAGGTTTCAGGAAATGGAAACACAAGATACACTGAAACAGCAGCTGTAAAGATGTCTGGCAGTTGGTATAGAGGATTAAGGAGCAGTTAAGAGGCTGTTTCCTGTGGTACAAGGTTTGATTCCCTTAGTCTCCATTGCCTAACGCAGTTAAGAGGCTGTTTCCTGTGGTACAAGGTTTGATTCCCTTAGTCTCCATTGCCTAAGTGTACTGTGGTGGTGGTGCTGCGGTAGCGTTGTCGCCTTAAAGTTAGACGTTGCCCGTTCGATTCTCAGTTAGAGCGTCTTCTGTGTGGTGACATGCGTGAATGGGCATTCCTTCATTGAAGGTTGTGCATTAGGCCCGGCAAGCCAGCATGTAAAAATCTACTGACAATCATTAGCGGACTGGAGTTCCGCTGTGGCGACCCCTAACCGGGAAAAGACAAAAGACACAAACAAACAAGTCTCCATTGCCTAACTGTGTGACTCTGAGTAAGACACTTAACCAGACCCCACTTCTGAGCTGAGTCTGAAAAAGGTCCATGGAAATTAGTGCTCTAGTCTGGAAATGAGTATAAATAATGTGAAATAAAAATTGTCTCAGTTCTCATGCAAATGGTGTACAAATGTTTGGCACCTCAGAGATCAACTATCTTCAATGGGGTGCTGTAGAGCATAAATAACAAGATAAATAATAAGTGAACAAAATGCAGTCAGAAAGTAAGAAACTGCTGCAAATAAATAACTATTATGGCTTTACTTTCTAAGAGGAGCAAGCTCGCTCTTAAAATAACACTAGATGAAATTATACATGAAATATCTCCCTAAAACAAATGTGAATCTCTGCAAGGAATTTTTAACACAGTATGCAAACTAATATTAATGACAGACACAGAACATTTTATTTATTTGTCTATTTGTCCATCCTTTGTTTACCAGGAGTTTATAAAAATGGGCAAATATCTGTTTTATTGTTTAATCCATTTCATCTTAATGAAATTAAAAAATAATTTGGATCTAGGATGACTGGACAAAAGCAACCAGATCACAGGCTCTCAGGTTATTAATTTTCCTAAACTTTTTTTTTTTTTTTTTTTTTTTATGGAGCAAGCGAGTCACCAACATGCCAAAGAGCATGCTTCATTCACAGCTACTCCAACTGTAATCAGATCCAAGGTCATTTAAATGTGACTTTAAGAGAAAATTGCCCCTTGCAGTAATACTCCATAGTTCCATGCGGTTTGCCCAGTGGGTTGAAAAAAATTTCCAATGCAGTTTTGAGCCTGTTACTGCAGGGCTTATGTTGTCACTGAAGCTAAGTGGTTATATAGATTCCATTGTCAGAAATTTTAAGGTGTCCACACCTCACTAGATTCTGTGGAATGTATGCCCAGTTGAGTATTTTTGAATACAAATGTCAATCCATTCTAAAATAACCATAACAGTGCCAGGAATTAATGTTAGTTTTAGGCTGGTGAAAATTTAGTCATGAACATATTCATCTACAGCTATGGGTTTTGATTAAGAAATTGCAATTATTCCCACATCAAGGACAGCCTTTACTATCAAATCGAAAAATGCAATGCATTTCTTTCTGTAATGAAACAGTAACATTATCAATATTTACCCAGTTCACCAAAGTTACAACCATCCAAACACAACAGCTGTCATCCATAAATTTAGCCCCAAAAAATATGATCAGCTAAATTATGAAGGTAGATAAACATAAATCTCTCCTTCAGCCATGCTGTATGCAAAGATGTATAACTAGAGGCCATAGCAGTGCCCACTGACATACCGCATATGTAAATATGTTTCTTTCTAGCGCATTCAAAGAAAAGATATTCCTTAAAATAAAATCCCAACAATTCCAACAACAATCAGTCTGCATATATTCCAGTGGATGATTAGTGATGCATTAACAGTCAATGTTGCCTAGACAAGTGTAGTAATAATGCCTGTATTCCCAAGCAAAACCTGACAGCCTTATTGACATGTGATATTTAAATGCATCATTAAAAAAATAAGTAGCGCAGACCTATTGAAAAAAAAGCCAAAGAAAGTATAATAGCATAATGCTACAGTGTATCAGTGATTGTACTCACAACATGTTACAATGTAGCTCAGTGAATGTATAACAGAACAATTGCAGAAGAATAGTAACATTTGCAGAGCATGTGACGTAAAACAAGCAAGTGGAGATATAGATAGACATACACACACACATATATAATATATATATATATATATATATTATAGATAGAGCTATATATATATATATATATAAATACACACACACACAGGCATAGGTGTACTTTAAATTATTTAAACAACAAAATATCGACAGTCAAAATATCTAAACTGCAAATGACTAAACTGCAGAATATCTAAACACAAAATATTGACAAAAATCTAAGTTTTACTGGGGAAGGGTTTATGTCCTTTCCACACTGTTGTGCAATCTCAGAGTGGTATATATTATTAACAGGGCATTTGGAGATTAGAGGGGGAGGCTTGCTCCCTCTGCAAAAAAAGTTGAAAATGTGATAAAATCTAACCATATAAAAAACATTGAAAAATCTGAGAATATCAAACCACATTTTGTCAATGTTTTGCAGGGGGCAAGCAAGAGAGAGAGAGATACATGTAACATATAATAACGTATAAATATTGTTTTTAATTTCTTCTCTAGCTATGTTTTTGACCATTGGTTTTGAAACTACTTTCTAACCTATCCTGACTGCTTTATTGTCCTTGGGGTTGCCGTTCCTCTTTTATTTTGTAATTGGGACAATTAGGGGGCTTGTCTAGTTTCTAGTTCTACTATTGCAGACCAAGCTTAGCCCCACTAGCACTAATACACTTCCACCTTTGCTTTCCAATGTTTGCATGTGTATCTACATGCATATTTATGTGTCCTTCTCTTAGTCACACTTAGTGTCACCTCTACCATTCCATCAGATTTTCATTTATGTTATAGCCAGTAAATCAGAAAGCATGAAATCTTGTATGCAAGATATGCCTCTACTCACTTGAAAAGTGGCATCTTTTTTTTTTTTTTTTTTTACACAGGTTGCATACAACAATAACTACTGGATAAATAAAATGCTGTGGGGGGTTACTTCTGCACTGTTATTCAACACTTGGAGGGTACGGGGGTGATTAAAAACAATACTTGTCTCATGTGTGATAGCTGACATATGTAAAGGATTATCTTTGCCGATGTATTATTTGGTAAGGCACATGGGTTATGCTGTCAAATGATAACCTATAGGGATGGAAGTGGAGGTTGTCTAATGCAAAGCCTATGAGATGCCATATCAAACTTCATTCTTTGAAGACTCTGTTGGGCAAACAAGGTAGCTAATATGTTGAGAAAGGTAACCAGAAAGTGAAATGACTGTAAAGAGGCTTATAGCAAGTTGTACAGACAGAAAAAAATGCATTGTAAGAAAAGTAATGCACCAAAATGTATTATAAATATAACACTGTAGGAATGGATGATACTGATAAATAGATTTAACAGATAAGAAGCAAGAAAGTCACCCTTTTAACTATAGCAGAACTTTTCAGGTAAACAAAGACAATAGGTAAAATAAGGCATTAGCAAAAAAAAAAAAAACAGGCAGTTACATTGGATGAGTGTTAACTCAAGTGCCAGATTTCTACTACTTGCTTACTTGAACAGTGAGGGACAAAAGATGATTGGTACTTATAAGTACCTTTTTATAAAAAGTACTTTTAGTAATGTGAACTTTACAAACTTCGGAAGAGCTGCTTTCTGAAGGCAGCAATAATATTCATTGTCTTGCTGTGTTCTTCTGTTAGGCATGACATTTAATAAAAGATGGAGCCATTCCTTTGCACATGGTAATTATGTGAACAGTGTAGATGAAGTACAAATGTATTGAAGTAATTGTTTATCATGAAATAGAAAACAAGAACAACCTAGTAGCTTTATAGAATAACACTGACCCAGTGTTACAACTGGGATAGAAGGGTAGCTAAGATGGTTTTGTGTCATCTGGCTGACAGAATGATAATGTGATGTTTGCAGTAGTATCCCTACTCTTGGCTTTCAAAGGGCTGCGCTTGGTTATAATAAGGGGCTAAGAAGTTAGGGCACTGACCAGTGTCATAGGAACGGACATTTGGGCTTTGAAGATGCTGCAAAAATGCACCATCTGGGTGGGTTTAGTGTGGTCACTACCATAGCTGAAGGTGACAAGAAGCATAAATATGATCTACACAGCAGCAATCAGGTCTGATATGCAAGCCAGGCCAAATATGTGTCTGTGAAGCTTGAACATGTGGGTGCCCTTGGGGGGGGGGGCATATAAAGGTATAGAGTACTAACAAGGTGGCCCTTGCAACACCACAATGTGGAAAATTGTAAAGAACACATTAAACAGATGGACTTGTCATGTGTCTTTGATAGCTTGTGGGGGTTAGATGGTTCTTCATTCAGTACTTTATTTAAGTATCAACAAATGAGAGTCATGAAAAAGGGCTTACAGTGTAGTAAAACCTGTCTCTCTTCTACTGCAAGAGTGATAATCCCAGTAGGCAGGGTTATTGTAGCATCAACATGATCAAGTTTATCTAGTACAGTACACCAGACTGGCCACCTGGGAACACACTGAATAAATGCAGTTCTTGAACAGTCATTCTGCATGTCAGCAGTTTATTATGGTGTTCTTTTAACTAGAGTTCAGTGCTTTGTGGGTGTTTAAAGTTGTGTAGTGTTCTGATGGATCACTGACAATGTTGGAGTTAGCCACGATTGAGCTGCTTATTCCAGTGTCCATCTAAAGACTGGGGAGACTGCATTGATCACTGTCAGAAGGGGTGTTGGAGTAAAAGGTTACACTAACCCTTGGCATAGAGCTTGGGTAGGTGCCCTTTCTCTCTGATCCAAGATAAATTGCAACAAGAGGTTCTGGCTTGTGAATACTGATCACTAACTGGCTAAGAAAGAGAGAGGCAGAATCAGAGACATGACCAATAGTGTGTGTGGTTTCCCTCAGAGAGCACTCATCACTACTTTGGGGAGCTGAGATCCCAGAGCATGTACAGGGCAGGTGTATTTAGAAGTAGGTGGGGAAATTTAATTGCTTATGGAATGAAGGACAGGCTCGGGAGGATACCAGTCACTGATGAATGATGGAAAGAAGTGAATGCACTTAGATACAGTAGGGGGTTGGAAGTGGCTGCCACATGTGTTTTATGTAAATATCAGGGTCACTGGAATATTTGTCTATTGATAGGTTGGAAGGGTCTAATGTTGGTAGAGTTTCAATGTAGGGCTGTGCTCCCATATTTTCTAGTGCACCTAAGCAGTACCTCCAGAAACTGTGGACATGTTTCTATGTCACATACCTTACCCCTTCTTCATACTTATGGATATTTGAGTACTATTAGCATAACAATAGTAGAGGTATATGAAGGAATGTATGCGAATCTTGATTTCTCCACTTTGTCTATGTGCATAGCACAAGCTTGGAATAAATTGCTACAATCAGGTGTGAGGGCATCATGACTCCCAGCCAGGTATTTAAACTCATGAGACTATCATAGAAGCACATTTGCTTGTACTGATGTTAACAGCCAAGTATTGGGCCAGACTGTTTACCAGGGGTATATCTTCAAGGTCCAAGGAAGTTGTCATCCCACCCTCCTCCTCCTCATTAAGTCCATCTTGAAGAATAATGCTCCCTTGGCATGGTCTTGGCTAAGCATATGACACAGCTTGAGAAAGCATATAATTTCCTGACTAACATCAAGAGCATGTCTTCCTTTAGCTGCACTGCTCACCAAAAAACACTCTTTCTCTTTTCTGTTTCCTACAGACTCTTGAGGAAGGACCTCTACCTGGCCAACAGAGTCTCAAAATATTCATTTCTATGTGATCTCCTGAACATGTACAAAACAAGTAATACTCCAAATTCCTGCTAAAGAGATCTAAATATCCACCAAAGTATAAATAGGCTCTACTGGCAATATACTGTAGATACCTCTCTCAAAACCCCTCTTTTATGGACTAGACCTCCCTTAGGTGTAAAACTACCTCCTTGATTCTCTTTAACTGTAACCTGGGCAAATAGATGGGCAGTTATAGATTTATCTGGGGTCTGTATCCTCTAGCCCTCATTGGAAGCAGTCAAAGTTAGGTATTAAACGCATTGCGGATCTGCTTCTCAAACCTTCATTGAAGTGTACTGTAACTAGTTATTAATTATTCATGTCTATGGGTATTCCTAATTTAGGATCTTTTGGCTAGGCTGCAAATGTTCCTCCAGATCAATAGCCTTATATTAACCTATAAAACGAAGAACCTATGGATCTGTTGTAAGTACTCGTGAAGGCTTTGCAGTGGTCTTACTGAAGAAGAGGTCTGAGGGAAGAGAAAGGTTTTACATGTAGAGCAGTGTACCTAAAGGCCAGAACATAGCATCCTGGCTTCCTTCCTTCATGCTAGTAAAAACGTTAAGATTTTCATAAAACAGGATGTCATTACCATCACTAGATAAGGCACATAGCTTAGAGTTATAAATAAGTTTATGAGCTAAAATGCAATGTAAAATGATAATAGTTGCTCCTTTATTTTAAAAAATCACTTAAGATGCAAGCCTCGTGAAGAATTCAGTGAAAAGGAAAAGTCTACCAACTATAATGTCAAAGATCACATGATTCTCCTTATAAAAGCATCAACAAGGCAGTTGTGATCAAGTACTGTTTGAATTATGTTTGGGAAATACATTAAGGCAGTAAAATGGTATTTTGTCATGTTCTCATTTAAACATTTGATTTTTCACACATTGTGGCTGTCAATCTAGATGTGAATTATAGGTTCATAGGTTTGTTATAGGTAGTCAGTCTAGCAGAGAATTTGGAGCCTAGCCATTACAATCCCTACTGCTTGTTCCTTGTATCATTAAGGGTCTGAGAAGATAGCTCAGGTGCAAATTTATGGATCTCCATCCACTCATCAACATTGACTTTAAAGAGGTTAATCTGTTTGCCATGGAGTAAGAAGCAAATACTGAGCATGATTAGGTAATTTTATAGCCACGTAGGCCAAATAGATTTTATTACATAGGCATTGTAAGAAAGAGAGTAACGTGAACAGGGTTTATAAGAATGTATTAACTTAAAAGAGGTCATGCTATAGATTTTCCAGATTAGGAAATGTTGTGATTTTGCCATCCGGGTGATATGTTTAGGCAACTACATGCCAAAGAGGGCATTATATTCTTTTTTGAGCCCAATCAGGAGTAAGGGGGAGCAATATTTTCCTTGGACCTGGAGGATATTCCTTTAGTAATTATTTATGATAAGTAAAACAATATCCTAATGGTAGTTGATACAATGGTGGTCAAAAGAAGGCTTTTCAAGGAATGTGCCTAGGTCTGTAATGATTGTATGAACTTTAGGGTTTCAGTTTCACAGTAGTTACAGGGTTCCTTTTGCTTTTTTAATGTTAAGCTTGAGTCTGTGGCCTTGACACCTGTTTTTTTTTTTGGGGGGGGGGAGACACCCCCCAGCAGGGTATGGTATCATCCAAAGAGTTACTACCAATGCCAGTTTACAGTCATCTGAAGGGTAATCAGCCAGAGAGACCTTTAATGCCAGCTCGGACATCAGTGGACTATATGCTGAGGAGGAGCAGACCTAATACATAACCCCGTGGGATGCCACTGATGACAAGCCTTTAAAGGAAAGTGTGCCACCAGCCCTAACTGTGTGGATTCTGTCTGTGAGCAGCTGTCCAGGGGGTTAATATTCAAACAGATGGTTTCCCTCAATAAATGGCTTCAAAGGCCTTAGTTAGATCCAGGTAGGCAGTGTGCCTTCAAAAGTTAAGATGCTACAAGGCAGCGTGGTATAGTAGCTAGAAACATAAATGAGGAAACAAGTATGCCTGGTGCTCATACAGACAAGCCGAACCAAAACTAAAGTAATTTAGGGTGTGTTTAGTGGGATTAGCAGAGTACACAAAGAAACCAGTCAGTGTTTTTATTGATGAGATTCTTAGTAACGGAGTTTAGCTTTGAAGGGTGTTCAGTAGTTGAGTATATTAGAAGAGGTCTTTTTGTGGGTTTGTTCATCTACTGCCGGGTTCTCAAACTCAAAAACCCAAGAAGGCTGTGCGAGAACTACCACCTCAGCTGAGGGCCCCTTTCTTAAGAAAGGTAGTCATTGCAGCCAGAAATGTAGTGTAGTAGTTTCCTTCTTTCAGAATTATGCTGGTTTGAGAGCTGTTTGAGACTTGAGGGCCATCAGTTTAAAATCCCCAATCTACTGGTTTGTTGTGAGGTATGGCCCAGAGAACTTGCTACAATTTCAGTGATGCAGAACCTATGTTGGTAGGATGTGAGAACAAGGCTGATGCATCAGTTTGATCTGGTTTGCAGTTATAGATACTTGTTGTGAACAAGACCATTTTAAAAAGAAAATTTCCAGAATAACCACCCCACCAAGTACAGACAGAGCTGAGGGGGGATTGATTTTAAGGTAACGCCTGTCTAATTATCCTTAGGAATAAGAGTAAAACCACCTTACCTGTAGACACTTGGTCAGATTCATGAACATCTACATTAAGTACATACTTAGTGTACACTGTGTGTACACTCTGTATTCAAGAATATCCATAACACATTTTTGTGCTGTCTATTCACTCAGAAAGAGTATACTAAGTGTACATGAAGTTCTACATTTTGTGGTAACCTTTATGAATCCTCCTCGATATTTAAGGCTGCAAGAAAATTAGTAGAAAGACTAAAATTAGGAGGAAGAAGGTGGGAGTTATGCTTGGGCTGACTATTTACTCAGAACGGTGTACACTTAATGTACACATTCATGAATCCAGCATATTGTCTTGTTTGTACATTTGTATTATGGTATGTAGTTATCCTTAAAGGATTCTTCTGGTGTATAATGATATTCTACAAATTCATTTGACTGAGCTCAGGTAACTGAAAAATGTATGGTATCTACCTGCAGTTATACAGATGAAGACAAATGACACAGTATGCATCAAGGTATGACTGAATGTGCTACCTTATCAATGGCCAACAGTGATACACAGAGAGCCATGTTACAGCATCCTCTAAGGTGCCCTAGGCCATTTCATATGGCCAGTAAGGCTGCGTTACTCAGAGGAGGAAGTCTCTTCCTTGCTGGTAGGCAGTCCTGGGGCAACTGAGAACAACCACAGACAGTGAAGGGTATTTACAGTACTGGGTACAATGGGAGACAAGGGTCAAAGTATTCCTAAAGACAAGTGCCAGCGAAGACAACCCATGAAGGAGAATAAGCTCTGTATTTTTTTATTTAAATTTAGTTTTATTTTGTGTCTTTAAGCTCTCTGTAAACCGATAACATCATGATCGGCTATGGCAAGAGCCTGAATATCCCCAAGTAAATGAAAGTACAGTATTCAGAAATGGCATATATTTTCTTTATTTTAAGAATTTTAGTTATGTTTGATCGCCAATAGTATTTTTTCTGTTTATAACACCATGATTCATTTCCACTTATCAGGTTGAAAGGCTGCTTTTCAGAATCACATCTGCCAAAGCTTACTTGAAATATTTCCCCACATATCCCATAACCATGATCCTAATTCTAAAATCTAAATCTAACCCTAAACCTAAATATAAAGTCAGTCATAAATCCAAACTAACTTTACCCCATCCTTAAGCCTTCTGCTAACAAAAATGTAGCCCTACGCCCTAACCTAAACTGTGGACAAAACTACAACTTCATTGCTAATCTCAGCACAAAGTTCAGTTCTAACCCTGAAATCACTGACTTGCATAGTTACTGCAACAACTCATTCCACAAATGACATTTCATTTAATGTAATCTTGAAACATATAGAGTTCTGTCATTCACTACAAATTTTTGCAAATAAAATTTGACCAAAGGAACCTGGCCAAACTGCATAGAGGAAGTAGGCCAGTGTGCTTACAGCTAATCAGAGAGTTTGCTTTGCTGTGCCAAAGCTATGTTGTTTCTTAATTATGTTTCTTACTAAACACATCACATACAAAAAAACCTCACTGCAAATGATGGACCAAAATGCATTCTAGAATCAGTATGTTGTGCAAGACAGAGAAACATTTGCAATGCCTTATTCATTTGTCCCTTACTTATATCACAGGGAAAACAAAAATGAAAACGTCATATTCTTTGTTGTGTTTTCATTCAAAATGAAAACGTCATATTCTTTGTTGTGTTTTCATTCCTGATGCTGCTTAGTTTGACCCAAATGCATTTATACAGTGACATATCCATTTGATACACACACATATATATATATATATATATATATATATATATATATATATATATATATATATATATATATATATATATATACACACACACAATACAGTTTACCTTTAGTTGTGCGTATTGCACACAGGCGAACAGCAACTGGACGAAAGGCAGTTTGCAAGATTTTCAAACACCAAACGGAAAAAGGTTCGAATGTGCAATGAGTGAATGCACATTGGCATTCGCTCATTGCACATTCGACATTGTGGGGCGGATTGCACTATAGTGGGGATCGGGAAATGGTCCCTTTCCCCACTGTAGTGCGATCTCGGAGTTAGAATATTAAAGTGGGGGGTGGGGGGGGGGCGCAGCAATAATGTTCAACATTGATGTTCGAAAAACAACGAATCTGCTTTTCGATTTGCTGTTTTTCGAACATTAAGGATTGTCGCCGTTTTCACTTTTGTGGTTATGAGTCGCTCATATGAGCATTCGAACCCCTGTGATTTGGCTTTATAAAGATAAACCTGTGTGCGTGTGTGTGTGTGTGTGTGTGTGTGTGTGTGTGTGTGTGTGTGTGTGTGTGTGTGTGTGTGTGTACTGCCTTAGAACCTTTGTTTTCCAACCTAAAATTAGACAGAGTGCAATTGGTATCACCTTAGAGCAGAATACACTTACTATCATAGGCTGCTTTTGTCTTGGTCACACATGAATCAGATGTTTGGTGCCTAAAATGTAATACAGAAGATTAAATAACTTGTGGAATCTGCTTGTTACAAAAATAAAACAGTGATCTAAAGATTTACAAATATTGCATGTCTACAAATATGCAGTATGACACCACGCACTCTATACAGTTTTGTTGCAAAGGCTATAGCTGATGCATTCATACTGCAGTGTTGTAGTATATTTGTTAATAATGTGGGAAATGAAAAAAATTCCAGCAGACAAGAATGTTAGCTGTGTTTTATTAGATTACTTAGTAATTTTGCCACATAGTAACTGTCTGCAAGTTTCAACTGTGAGAATATGGTATTGTCTGGCACTGAGGAGTGTGATCTTGCACCGTGCAAAGGTGCGTATAAGTCACTAGCAGTACAATCCCACATTTGCACTAGGATTCCCATTCACAGCACATCTGTCCCTTACTAATAACTAGTTATGACTATTCAGTCTCTCTTTAGTATTAATTAGCGAAAACACTGTTTGAAGAAAATTATTATAACTGTGTAGTAACAAAATGCAAACGTCTTACCATGTGGGTTTGCACATTATAGGCCATGCAAAGCAGTCTGGTTTTGACTGGCAAAATAAATATTATCAAGAAATTTAATAATTTACTGCTCCACGTTCATTATTCCTTAATGCTAAAGGCTGTTTTAACATAGATAGAACATTGATAAAAAGTGTTATTAATTTTCCCCATTCCAGATTACAAAATTAAATATAAAACCAGAGCTTCAGGCCTTTACTTCGTACAAATACATTTAAATTGATTGCACACTGGTAACATTTTTTTTTTTTTTGCTTTGGGAAAGTAATTAAATGTTTCTGCAGATTCTGAATTTTTAGACTTCACTGTTTGTACTTACCAGATGAGGTATTGCAACATTTCTGTATCAGTTATTTATTTAATGAATGTTACATTGTACCATATTACTAATGCACCTTAAGAATGAAAGTGAAAACTTAACATCAAAAAAAGCCTGTTATCATAAACATTTTCATCAGTCAGCTAAGCAGATGTGTCTCTGACTGTATCTGTCAGACCATCCAGAGCAGCATTTTTGCTTCTGTTGTATTTAGTTTCCTCAGAGTTAATACCTCTAAGAAAGTAAGGCATTTGCTTTTAGGTTATATGTCATCACCAAAGAAGAAATGCATGGTGATTCCAGAATACAGTACTGAAATTTCAAGGCATGGTTCTTAGAATGCAGATTAAATATTGTCTACATTCCTAGCACAGTTCTGCAATTAGAACCTGGAAATATCATTGTGCATCTGAGCAAAAATTTGGGAGTGGTTGCTCTTCTTGCTATAGAAATAGAGCAGATGTCAATTTGTTGTACATGTGTCAGAGAAAATCCTAAACATTCAACCTTTGAAGCAATGGAATTCACAATTCTTCTACAGTTGGGAATGTTTTAGCACCTGTACTTATCTTAGCTAATTATTTGGCCAAGTCAATTGCATTTTATTGTAGTGAGACCATCGATTTTAAGTTTGATCAGCTATTAAAAGTGTTTTGTTTTTTAAAAAATCTGGTTACATTGTAGGGGGACTTGCTTGATGGAACAGCAGATTACATGTCAGGCCTGGATGAAATGACAGATTCAGACTGTTGTCTATCCCGAAAGAAGATCAAGAAAACAGAAAGTGGCATGTATGCATGTGACTTGTGTGACAAGACATTCCAGAAAAGTAGTTCTCTTCTGCGGCACAAATATGAGCACACAGGTTTGTAGGCATCCATTTTTTGTGTGAAAATATAGTAATTGTGTGTAGTGAGGGACTGACAGTGCTTGAGACTGAAGCCCTCTGTTTATTCCACAGGTCAGTTACACTGTAAATGGCTACATTGTGGGCTCCCCCACCCCCGGTCCACCAATGTATTCCAGCTCTGACCTTGAGGGACAGTCCTTTCCCTAGGTGAGAAATTAATCTGGACCCCATGCTGACCATCCTGTTCAAAGTAATATTCTGTCAGCCACTGCAGAAAGTCTAAGGTGGTTTTGTGATCTAATTAGCTTATTCAGAAGTAAGCCCTGAGGCATGACAGCAGGGATGTTATACTGGGGACAGTGGCTTTTACTGGGGGGACTGGAACATGACACAAATGTAGGGCTTCAGTCTCCAAAGAAGGGACTATATTCCACCACAATACATCCCCTGGAGTGTCTAACTGGGATTATGAAATGGGTCATTTTTAGTAAAATATTTGCCTTTTTTAACTACAATAATTTTATTTGGGTCATTTTATTGGGTCACAATGCAGCATTCCTTCTAAGGAATAAAATAGTTATGTTTAATGGTATTTGGTTGGGATATTATCTTATGCCAGATTAAATAAGAATGAGGATTTGTTAAAAATCATGATCTTTTTCACATTATAATGCTGTCTGCATTTTTCTCCAAAGCGAACACATCACAATGTTATTTCAAGTCTGCAGTTGCTTATTAAAAAAATACCTTCTATCAGGGATTAACTCATGCTTTATGGTTTTTCAAAGCAGTTACGAATAGAATTTATGGAGTCCAATTGCTTCTGTTTGCAGTGGTAACTTAGAAGTCAGTAAATTTGAATGTGTATTATGTCATTAAGTAATACATCCCTCTGCATGTCATTCTGTTTTCCTGTATAGTCACAAGGCATATACAATACTGGCCTGGACTGTAACCTTCTGTTTAATCAAGATTTAGATGTTACTCAAGGGTAGATCTATGTTTGGTGTGAAAACCTGCCTGATTTCATTGCAGATGTCTTGACACCGACTCCTGACACAAAAACTGATGGTTAATAACTGCTTCTACTAGGTTCATGCAATCTGCTGTTTTCCTTTGCTACTGAAAAAAAAATCCCTACTGATGTCTGTCTTTATCTTTCCCCTCTTATTGCTCCATTTCCTGTGCGTCAGCCTTTTACATTTTCAGTTCCTTTTTCTTTTTTTTTCTTTGGTGTGTGTGTGTGTGTGTGTGTGTGTGTGTGTGTGTGTGTGTGTGTGTGTGTGTGTGTGTGTGTGTGTGTGTGTGTGTGTGTGTGTGTGTGTGTGTGTGCGCGTGTGTGTCTGTGTGCGTGTGTGTGCATGTGTGCCCGTGTGTGCATGTGTGCCCGTGTGTGCCCGTGTGTGTCTGTGTGTGCATGCGCACGCGCGCGCGCGCGTGTGTGTGTGTGTGTGTGTGTGTGTGTGTGTGTGTGTGTGTGTGTGTGTGTGTGTGTGTGTGTGTGTGTATGTGTGTGTGTGTCTGGTGTGTGTGTGTGTGTGTGTGTGTGTGTGTGTGTGTGTGTGTGTGTGTGTGTGTGTGTGTGTGTGTGTGTGTGTGTGTGTGTGTGTGTGTGTGTGTGCGCGCCGCACATGCATGTGTGTTTGCTCCTTCAGCCACATTTGGAAATCTGTTTCTTCTTCTACCTGTGTGAAAAAAAAGACAAACATTGCTGTTCTAGCTATATGTTATGTCTGTTGTGTTTTTCATAGAAATATCTTCCTTTCAGAAAAAATAGCCCTAAGGTATTCAACTTATTCCTTTTAATAGCTGACAAACTGCTCATGTAATTCTACTGTCTTTTCTTCATGCCTAAAATATATGCACCAAGGACGTTTTGTGTGTGTGTGTGTGTGTGTGTGTGTGTGTGTGTGTGTGTGTGTGTGTGTGTGTGTGTGTGTGTGTGTGTGTGTGTATTGGCCACTACCCTTACCTTCTAGCCTTATTTGAATCACGTCCATAGTGTGTGTGGCCTTGCTGGTATTGTGACATTCCAGCATGCAGTGTACTGTTCCAGGTAAATCACTGCAAATGTTCTGTCCCTTGGCATATCCACCTCCTTTGTTGTTGGTATTTGTTTCCTCTCTGCTCTCTACTTGTAATCTTCTGATCCATGCCACATTTTTGATATTTTCTGTAACCACCTTTACTCTTTACATGTGGAAAATTAATAAACCTCTTGACATTACAAAGATTTAAAGTAGGTTCCTGTTGCCTAAATGTGTTACTTTGAAATTTTGTTTTAATTTAGGATCACAGCTACTTCATTGTATGTCATTTCTGTAGTACACCTGGATCTGTTCTCATTTTAAAATTCTTGGGCTGCCTAACTATCTAAACATCTTGGAGTTCTCCGCAAAGAGACTAACTTTCCTTTCCTGCTGCTTAAGAATGTAAGTTATAAAGACATGGAGCAGTTTATCTCAGGAATAACCTCTCTGACATCCTCATTTGCCACATGCTTTGTTTAGCCTAAGCTTCATTTGCCACAACAACACATCTTTGTCAATACATCTTCCAAGTTTGTTTATTAGCATATGGAGATGTTTAGCACTAGACATTTTATAACAAAAACAAAATAAACAGTCACATAAGTGAGCCATGCATAGCAGTCCTAAGACAATTAGATCAAACATGCAACATTTAAAAGATAAAAACATATGAAGACCTACAATCAAATATAATGCAAAATTGTATAGTGTGCTCAAATGCAATGTTTTAATCAACATGGAAATGTACATTTTGTCATACAAATTCTAAGATCAGATTGACTATTAATGCCTTTTTTTAAATTCAAATGTACTATGATGGTTCTACCTCACATAAACGAAACACCACAACACCGACAACGCAATCACCGACACCACATAACCGACAGTACAAAAACACGAAATTCCACATGCCCGACAACGAAATAACCGACGGTAGACAAACACGAAACCTCATACACTTCACACACCACAATCAACAAACAAAACACATTCCAAAAACCACATACACAACACAAGCACACCAAAATCCCTACAAACCCACACTAAACCTCACATACACAACTACCTACAACCCTAACCCAAACCCTAACCCTAAGGTCCGTCACTACCGCACACTTAACTGACCTGCTCCCTAACCCTAACTCACTTATCCCGCCCCTAACCCAAACACAATCACTACTGCACACTTACCTGACCCGCTCCCTAACCCTAACTCACTTAACCCACCCCTATCCACACTTACCTTACTCGCACCCTAACGTCTGTCACTACCGCATACTTACACAGCCTTTTCCCATTTCGACATCCTCGGCGTCGGTGCTTTCATCCGTCGGGTCGGTCTTCTGCTTGTCGATCTTCTAGGTCCCGTCGCGTCGGTCTTCTGCGCTGTCGATCTTCTGGGGCTCGCGATTTCCATGTCGATGTTCCGGCGTGTCGTTGAAGTGAGGTAGAACCACTATGATACACTATTATATGTCAGTGCAGATAATTCCACTGGGCATCTGGAGTGGCATTCTATAGTTTCTAAATGGAACCTGGAAAATTCTAAACTTCTCTTGCTGGATGAGTACTGACAAAACATGAGGTGCAGATAAGAGTAACCAAGATTCTGATCATGTAGGGCCAGAGGGTCCTAGTTTGAAGACAGTCCACCACCTATTAAGAAGCCTTCGTATCTGTTGTAGAACATGTGTTATATAATCAGTTATATGAGTTGCACTTAGAATATACATTGCCACAGGCTGTAGATGACACATTAACGCAGGAACCCCAAGATATGTAGAATTACATTAATCCAGTCTGGATGTTGTAAATGTGTGCAATGCTGTTGTAACATCCACACAATGGATGTCATTTTTCACTCTGATAAGGTTCTTGTGTAAAACAAATCTGCCTTAATTCTGGATGACACTTGTTTATATAGAGAGAGCTAGGTTATCGTTTAACCCCTCACCAGTGTTCTTCCCTAGCTCAGCCATATAGAGAAGCTCCCTATCCAAATATTTAATACATTGCATGTGCCAGCTAAACATAAAAAGATTCACAACTAAAGCCTTGAACCTTGTGAAGTTCAGCTGTAAGCCACTAAACCCCATTTATTTTGTATTATCCAGCTATGAGTTAAACATCTGTATGTATTTTCCATTCTTTTCATTAAATGATACAGCCAAGTGTCATTTGTGTGGCCATGGAGGTTTGATTAAATGATGTAACTGACAATGATTAGTGTACAGGTTCATAGGTTAATACTAGGCTAACGACCACCAGGGTCTTTACAACTCTAGCTATGTAACCCAAGCCAGTTTTGTCCCCGAGTTCTTGGACACCTGTATGGTGGGGTATGTTAGTAAAGAGGTAGCTAGGGGTTGTGTGTGGGGGGCATGTTATTTGAGGATTTCTTTACATAGTGTCGACCTCTGTCCATCAGAGACATGGGGGCCAGACTAGGGGTGGATTTGTGATTTCCTATCCAATGATCCAGGTTTTTTTTTTAATAGGATTAGTGATGAACTCTGTTTCACATAGATGGGGAGCTTATTCCATAAGGTGGGAATCCTTTGAGACACATATCGATCTATCCAGTATGTTCCATTTATATCGCAGGCAAAGTTCAGGTCCTTTGATATAGTGTTTCTGGTGCTGTTTGTTTTGCGGATGTGCAAGAGATCCATCAGAGCTGCAGCTGAGGATACCTTCTATATGAGGCATAGATCGCCACTCAGTAACCTGTAAGAGACTGAATAAAGAGATAAGGCATTAAGTGATCTTTGAGGAACCTGTGAGGGCAGCCTCATTGCCATTGCCTAGTTAGGTACATGCCAATGTACTCAGTGATGGGTCTGATAAGGACTGAGTAGAGTGGTACTATAATTTCCTTGGAGCTGGATGCCATTCCCTTGCTTATGAGTTTGGAGACATAAAATGATTTTCTTACAATCTTGGCTATGTGTTAGTCGAAGGCTAGATTACTGTCTTCATATGTTCCCTGATTCCCAACTATTAGGTCAAATCTTAGGGGTATTTTATCAAAGGAGTAACTAGCTTAGGTAGGCAATTTCTCAAAGGGCACTATAATGCATTTCTTCATGTTGAGTTTTAATCTGTAGCTTTGACACCAGTCATTTGTTTGCATTAGACGCTCTTGTTGGATGTGGTACCGTGGGTGGAATTTGTGATAGCTCCCAATTTACAGTTGTCTAAGAACTTGGTGAGCCAAAGCCCTTTCACATTAGCCTTGACTACTGTGAAGTAGATGCCAAACGGAAGTGGGCCCAACATGGAGCCCTGGGGTATTCTGCTAGTGACCAGTCTCTTGGTAGAGGTGGTCTCACCAATCCTGCTTTTTTAGTATAACCTGTGAGCCAGCCAGCAATCCAGTGAGTTATGTAGGAATTAATGCCTAGTTTTGAGAGTTTATCAATAAAACCTGAATAGGGTATTGTACTAAACACCGTGACCACATCAAAGTAGGAGGAACGCACATTTTCCCCTCATCCATAGCCTTGGTGACCCTCTCAGAGAAGACTACTAGACTGAGTAGGCAAAGCCTTCCCTTAACAAAGCCAAACTGGGATGGTTTCAGTGTCTGTAGGTTGCTAATGTCCTTGTTGATCATTTCCATGACAATTCATTCCATGGCTTTGCATATTAGACTTGTCAGACTGATGGGTCTGTAGTTCCCAGGGTCAGTTGATGGTCCACCCTAATGAAGAGGGGTGACCATTGTGGCCCTCCATTCATTTGCACAAAAAAATTGTTTTGAGACTGTAGCTGAAGAGTTCCTTAAGACGTCCTGCTAGGTCATGTTTTAGGCTATTTAGAAGGCAGCCAGGGATATTGTTGGGACCATTGAAGAAGTGTTTTTGGCCATAGTGAATGCCACCAGGACCTGCTCCCTGTTGATAGTTGGTGGGGATATGCTAGAAGGGATTTGACAGTGGGGAGTGGGGGATAAGGTTAGAGCTAAATTTGTCAGCCAGTAGATTTGCTATGACACCCCAGTCAGTAAAGGTTGTATCATTTACCACCAGTTCTGCACACTGTTGAGTGTTACCTTTAAATTCTTCACATAGCTGAAGAAGGTCTTGTAGTTGTCCTTAGCCTAGGAGCCTCTCCTGACCAAATAACTGTCCTTCTTGGACATAATTAGACCTCTTAGTTTCTTGTTTAGTTAAATTGGAGAGCTCATGTCTCTTTGAGAGTTGCTCTTTCTGATTTTGACCATGACTTTTTTATTTTGTTATATACGCTGTTAAGGTAAGGATTCCACCAGTGGGGATTGTTTTTGGTGTTAGACCTGGGCTTACATCTGGAAGGTACGGCAGCCTCATTACAGCTATTTACATGCCTGTACAGGGTTTCAGTAAATAAGTCTGTGCAGGTAGCTGTGTTCTACGGGATTGGGGGGCTGTAAATTTTAACAAACTGTCACTTAATAGGATGCAGTTTGCTTTAGAATTGTTCCTAATTGTTATGGGTTTAGTTGGATTTTCTGAGTTGTTTTTTTTATTTTGGGGTAGACCGCTTCATAGTCTGACCTCACCAATAAGGACTTGACATGGAGGGCTGCAACACTTTCCCATTTTGGTCAGTAAGTTTGATCCCCTGGTTGGCATGCATACTATCCAAACACCAGGGTGTTTTTGGTTATTAATTCCAGGAATTTTTGTGCCAGACAGTTAGAGGCAGTGTATGTTTCCCAGTCTATACAGGGGTAGATCAAGGTCTCCTATGAATAGGGTGTATGGTTGGATAGTGATCACCTCTAGTAAGTCTAGATAAGGGTTATGAACCTCATGGGTCATAGAATGTGACATGTAGCTAGCCAGGACATGGTAAGGTGACTTGGACATGGATGTATTCCAGGGTATCATTCAGTTTAACCAACCTAGAGTTGTATTTGTTGCTAATGTAGCTCAAAACACCTCCTTCTTTAGCCCCTGTCTGTGCTACTGTTGGTGTGAATGTGTGGAAAGCATTGTAGCCTTCCATTGCTGGAGTACTTTCTGCAGCTTTAAACCAAGTCTTGGTAACAGCACAGATGTCTACATACTTCAGAGTGAGGAGAGCTTGTAGGGTGTGGAGTTTCTTGTTTAGGCTTCTAGCATTACTGTGTAGAAATGTAGAAATAAAGATTTGGTTCAAACCATCAGCATTTAATGTCCACACCAGCTAAAATGTCTATCCCATGTGGTACTTTGTTGACCCATTTGTTCCCTTGATCTTACCCAGAGTGGTGCCCCACAACACCATCAGGGAGGCCTCTTCTTTCCATGGGAATTAGTCTTGTAACAATTACAATTATTCCTGAAGTAGGAAGACAGAGCTCAGCACCACCTCTCTAGTTGGCAAATATTTTTTTTCAGATTTTTCTTAGCAAATTTGGTCCTACATCTTGAACTCCACCCCCCTGATTAAATATCCATGATACTTTACAGTATGGTGTCTTCCTCATGCAGGTTTAACCAGTGCTGTCTCATTCTAGAGATATCATTCTGGTCGCTAACATTATGATGGGCAACTCTTGTCCCTCCAACTGAGGCTGGAAAGATGGTTATCACTTGTGCCCTACCAGGCTTCTTGTCAAGCATAATGGTTTCTACCTGGTCCTCAGTCACATGCAAGGTCATGGCCATAGTTTCTTTGCCAGCAGAGACAACTAATAATCAATTGTATTTAGTATCTGGAGTCTGTTAATTGCAAACCATATTCAAAGATGACAATACAGAATCCTGTAGCATACAGTGTATCATTGGAGTTCATAGGTTCATAGGTAGGTACTAGGCTATTGGCTCAAGAGCCTGTATAAGCTTAGCCAAAAAGGTACCCTAGCTTTCCCACCCAAGAAAATTATTTTCCTGTGCTCCTGTCAAGCAGAACCACAGAAGTGATCCCCAGGGTGAATTTCTTATTACCCATCCAATCATCAAGATTTTTCTTGAAGAGTGCTAATGAGGAGCTCTGTTTGACATAGATAGGTAGTCTGTAGTATGGGAAGTCTCTGGGACAGGAATCTATCCCTCCAGCATGTTCTCTTTATTGTGGTGACAAGGTTTAGGTCCCCAGAGTGTGTAGCTCAGAGGGATTGGGATTTCTTTAAGTGGAACATGTCCAACAGCTCTGGGTTTGACATAGCTTTGTATGTTAGGCAGAGATCGCTGGCACGACAGTCAACTTTGTGGATTCTGTCCTCCAGATAATTGGAAAATCAATTTATGCCCTTTCTCAACAGTTTACAAATTGTCTACAGCCTGTCTGCTGCAATGTCCTGATTTTTATGATTCAGTAAAATCTTAAAACTGTGGCTAGCATCCATGCTTCCCACCTCATCACTGATCTTTATGGAAAAAGTCAGGTCATGTCTGTATTTCTCACAAGTATGCTGCTGCAATTCCATAGGTTCATAGGTAGGTACTAGGCTATCAGCCCAAGGGCCTACATAAGCCTAGCCAACAAGGTTCCCTGGCTTATGCCACCCAAGAAAGTTATTTTCCTGTGCCATGCTGTTCTAGATCCTATATTTCACTGGGTTCCAGTGTTCCCAGACATATTGTTTAACCAGTGTATAACTCTATAATCATAGCCAAAACTGACCATTTAACACCCAGTGCTTGTTCCCAGTACAGCACCCTGCCTCCCTCCACTCAGTTCTTCTAGTTAACACCCCCCAAAAAATAGACTTTGGCTTACACTGCAGCAAGCCAATTTGGCTTGCTACAGCAGCCAAACCCACACCCCCCTCAGCTCTTCAAGTGAAGAGCCAAAAAAAAAATTGTTTAAACTGTAGCAGGCTGATATTGGCGTGCTATACAAAGTGCCTTTCTGAATGCATATCAGGAGCTTTCTATTGCACCCGCTTAACACTTTGTGCTCAGAGAGGCTGTTCCCTTCACCACACCCTTGTTACACTACAGTCCATAATAGTCCTTTAATAGAGGGCAAGCTCAATTTTCTATAGGCTCAAGGTTTCTTCATTAGGAGACTTATTGTTTTAAAGAAGAACTCAAATCAGCTCTTTACCAGAATTCCCAAATCCCACCTTTATACAGTAGTTCTGCTATTGTCTTAGAAAGTATCAGTGGTTCTGTGGGCACCTGTAATGGGTCCATTAAGAGAGTATGTTTTGTCACTATGAATCTGTTTTAATACTCGCTGTCTGTTGAGCTTCGTGTATGTAGTCCATATTTGTTACTACTGTCTAATAGTACCCCCCCCCCAACTTGCATGTCTAAAAATACATAGCACAAACATTTGTTTGCTGTTTATCATTAGTTCATATTCACCACCCTGCTCAGGTTCTTTCTTCTATAATTTTTTATATACCAACCTCAGATTTTCTATTTTTTTTGTATTATTATAACTAAAACATTGTTTCATATGTTTACTTTGTTTACTTATTCAGCTTGTTTTTGCCTTTGCACTTCTGATCATATTTCCTGTTTTCCTCATTTCATTTGGATACGTTCATGTCCTTCCTTCGATTACATTTCCTTATGATGATATGTGTCTTTTTCTTATGTTTCCTGGTCACTTGCTTAGAAAAAAATTTGAGGTTTTCTTTATCTTGTGTGCATAAATGTATTTGCCCCATGAAGGCATCTCAAAGTTTCACCTCAGTGGACTTTTCTTTCATCCGTTAATTCGTCCCTAGGATGTCATGCGTAAAATGTGTCCTCTAACAGAAGAATGTGCTTCTGAAGTGTAGAACCATCACCATCTGTGGACTGACTGGCTCCTGTGTTCATGCTGAACCATGTCAAGAGGGCATCAGTAGACCACAAATGTTTATTCATTCGGAACTCCTTGATTTTGTCCTTTCTGGAGAGGACCACTAAATTCTTGGTAGGGATGAGGTCTGCCATAAAACGAAAAACCAAAACAATGCACCAAAACCAGTAACGGTTACTGGTTTTGGTACATTGTTTTGTTTTTTTATTTTGTCAAGGTGGTCTTTTTGGCCAGTTTTGTTTTTTGTCATAAGGTCTGCCATAACCTGCATAAGGATCGTGGTTTGCAGAGCACACCTGATAGCCATAGATGCCCTTCCTTATGACTGTTGCAGTACTCATTGCTCTTTGGATATCCTGCCAAGGATAACCTAATGTCCAACCAGTATACCAAAGTCTACATCTTCCAGGCAATGTACGCCAGATGTATGTCCTATGTGTGATGCATAAGGTACATAAGTGACATACACATGCCTAATCCTCAGAACATCTATGTCACTAGTCTGAATCCCATCTGTATCCAATCCACTGAGCTGGTTCATCTATTGAGCAAAATCTTACCTTCTTTGCAGGCTGGCTCTTCAGGCTTGGGATTTTGCAGTCTGCCATCATCTGGTTCTTCAGGTGGTTTACATCCCTTCAGAGCACAGTCTAATGGCAGAAACTTTGAGGAAGTCCAGGACTCATCCTCATGAACGGATGCTTCATAGGGAAGTGTTTCTGGACATTGTACACTGGTGGGGTACTCTTCAGGTAGATTTTTTTTGCCTCCCCTCTAAGCAGATAACCTCCCCAGTTCTGTTCCAGAGCACCAAGTCCTCTGGCTTGGAGAGTGGACTCCATGTCTTTTTCCTGAAAGGGGTTGTTTCCATATGCCTGTCTTCTTCTTCCTCTGCTTCTTAGGATCCTGCTCAAGAACATGCGGGACACACCCAGAATCTTGCTGGTGACTCCCTTTTGTTTACCGGGGCAGGAGCAGTCATCACAAGTTACCTCACAGAATGGATTTTCTCACACAAGGCAAGGGATCTCTCATTCACCCTTACTTGTCCACACTTTAACTGACACTTTGGGTGATAGGGTGGTTTGATTCCTTTCAGGCACCAATTTTCTGAGGACATGCTTCAGGTTTTGTAAGAGGCAAGAAAACCCACTACAAGATAATCCTATGTGGCTAAATCAAGCCTCCAAGACAGCCTATTCCCCCTTCTTGTGTCCTTAATTTTGTTCTTGAAAGTTTGACTCAGCTCCCCTTTGAGCCTGCCTTTTCTACTTCCCCGCAACATTGTAGTTGGAAGTCCGTATTGTTAGTGGCTATTACTTCTGGCAAGAAAGTTTCTGAACTCCAAGCCCTCATGACCGTTCCTTCTTTTCTGTTTTTTTCACAGGGGCATGGTGTCTGTTCATAGCAGTCCTTCTTTTATGCCCAAAGTTGTTAAGGATTCGTCCTTGAATCAGTCCACTCATCTTTCATCTTTATTTCTTTCTCCGCGGAGTTCTAGTGTAAGGGGCTACACAGTTTGGATTTACATAGCCAGCTCAGATATTATTTGGATAAGACAGAACATACCAGAAAATCTGAGCAACGTTTTGTTTCCTTTCATACCGGGAAATTGGGTTTGGCAGTGTGTGAGCAAACCATCTCCTCCTGGATTTTCTAAGGCCATTTCTTTTTGTTGTTCTTTTCATGGCAAGCATTGCTCCTCTTCTGTTTGTACTCATTCTATCAGGGCAGTGGCTTCTTCTGGTGCTTTTTTCAAGGGTTTAGATGCTAGATCCATCTTGAATGATGCTAGTTGGTCTTTTTTTCACACTTTTACCAAAAAATCACAGGTTGGATGTCATTTCCAGGGCCAGGGCAGGTTTGGCCAGGGCCATCCTTCATGGCTTTGTGAAGGGTTCTTTTCTGCCTTCCTCCTCACATATTTTCCAGTAGCATTTTTATTCTTCCAAGACTAAAGAAAACTGCAAGAATAATAAGGAAGGACATAGTACAGTTGTGTAAGACCTTACCATAACAGTAGCTGTCCTACGTTTCACTGTTACAGTATTCTGTTCCTCCCGCCTGCCCCCTATTATTTTCTGTTGCCCTACTGCTGGCCAAGGGGTCCATATTACAGCCTTATTTCCTTTTTATTCTTTTTCTGGATGTGCATGCTATTGATTTCACTTGGGTTGCCACAGATCACTTGGGGCACTTCAGTTCTGAGGATTAGGCATCCATACATATACCTTATGCCTTGCACATAGGACATAGGTCTGATGTATGATGCCTGGAAAGTATAAAGGCTTTGGTACTGGCCAGACATTAGGCTATCCTCTTCAGGATATCCCAGGAGTAAAGAATGTTGTGACAGTGTGAAGTATCTACTGTTATGGTAAGATCTTACACAACTGTACTTTCTGTATAAAGCTGCACCTTGGATGCACCTGTCTACATCTGACATACCATAAGGAGTGTCTTTGCATTAGCTAGCCATATTCTAATATGAAAGGTGATTCCTCCCATTAAAATGGAGGACTAAATGTCATACCTGTGTAAAACGTGAAGCAGCTTCCCAACTGAAAATCAACCAGTAATAATTCTGACCCCCATGCCATTTACTTTAATAGTGGCTCTAATATTAAGATCAATAGCTATTCCCTTTTTTGCCTTTCAATCTCTCCATAGAGCATAACCTGACACCTGTGTTTACAATTTTCCTTTCTGATGTGAAGTTTTCCATATTTATAGCTGTGGTGGCTGTGTGTGCCTCTACCATCAAAGCCACCAGGTTTGATATTATTTTGGGCAATAATGCTTTCCATTTTTGGTTTTCATTTATTATCTGTTTTGCCTTCTTGCCCTGACTCATTTTCTTCCCACTCTTACCTGTCCCTACCTTAAAATGGTTTGTTTAATGAGAAAACATGCTATTTTGTTACTGTTTTTTAAATCACTTCAAGTACGAATATGCTGTGGTTTTACTTTCATCTTTACTGTATTTGTACTTACATTAAGAATTCATTAGAAATAAGTCAGAGTGGGAGTTATTCATTTTAACTGACTAAAATCAACATTCCCTTCAGTATAGTCTTTATGCAAAATTATGCATGAGAACTTCCCTAGTGCTTTTTTCTTATTTCTTTTGCATGTGACTTTTTTTCAGAAGTACCATTTCATTTCCTTCAGAACTGCATTTTTTCACCAGTACTGTTTAATTTCCTTCAAAATTGTATATTTTCAGCAGCGCCGTGTAATTTCCTCCTGAACTGCATTTATTTTACAACCACATTCCAGTACTGTCAGTGTCACTGAGCTATCAGCCCACATCAATGGTTTACTTAACCAGTTCTTGCGAGGACAGTAAGGCTTAAGATTTCCAGTCTAATCATATCTCAGATCCAGAGATTTGGTCACATATTTGTGGAGTTCTTAGTGGAGATCTGATGGTAGACTGAAAACTGTTACATGCAGCATTCTGTATTATCCAACTAGCTTTTGCTGAAAGTTATTCTCACTGTCACTCGTGTGAGCTAAGATTACCAGTTTTATATACTCATACATTCTGTAAAGGCCTTATTGGAGCTACAGTGTGAAGCCACAAAAGAAAAGTTTCACTGCTGGAGCATACTATCCAACCCCTTTCCATAGCCAAAGACATACCTCTGAACTGTCCAAAATGTTGCAGAATGGCCCTGAAGTTGCTTCATATTTTGCCTTGTATGCCATAAGTTTTGATTTTCTGGTTACAGTCAGCAATGCCAGACAAAGTTTTTTGCTTCTTATTGTTCAGAAATGCAAGCTGATACAAAACCTCTAATTCTATTAACTTTTCCAGTGAATTACAGTAGTATTTAAAAATTGTTGCTAATTTTGAGCTTTTGCCTTCCCATTATTTGTGGCTTTGTCCAGTATTCCTGGGCAAATAATTTGAGAAGTATAGCACCAGGCAATGCTTTAGTATAGCCACAGGTGTCATAAATGTTAATACAGTGCACAAAATCCTTAAACAGGATTTTATACCCTGTATTTGTGAGAGCAGTTTTTTTACCTTCATTGAAGTAAATGGGACACAGTAAGTAAAATCATGCACATAACAGTGTGTTTGACATTTGCACATAGTTTAATAAACTGTATCTAAGGTAGGTTTCTAATAAACCTACATATCTTAAGATAGGGTGGTGGGTAATGCGAGTGGGCTGCCAACAACTGCACTCTGGCATACCTAGGTATGATGCCCACAGCCTATTACCTACAGTTACTCGCACTATATCATTTAACTCTTATTTCACCTCTGACAGCAAAGATTAAGTGGACTTTTTCCTCTTGACTGTCACATAATGTATGGCAGCTAATATCGGAGAAAAAAACCTTAATAAAGATGTGGGACCTGTAACCTCATAGTGTAGACTCTGGCATCTCATGCCATCTGCTAAGTCCATTTTTCCTTAAAGGTTAACTTAAGTCTCTGGCTGAATCAGCTGAAGCAGAACAAAAGGGCCATCACACAAGACAGTTGTATAATTCGAAATCCATTGCAGGTTGTAGACTCACACATTGTTCATACTACACTTGGGTTAGCTGCTGGAAGTTCTGGGGGGGTTTTTTTGACTTGTAGAAGGTACTGACTCAAGATAACAATATTAAAATAAAGCATTCTGTAAAACTGTAGCAACCGGAAAAGTATATCAGAAATGTAGGTCATACTAAGCAACACAGCTTAAATCAAATCCTTGCTGGAAGTTCAAGCTTTTAGGTCACAAATCTCCATCTTTCCTTTCTATTTATCTTTCACGGAAGTAATTATTGTATACTAAAGTTGTGTAATGTTGAGGCTATGGTCCCATGCACACCTGTTGTTTTATATTTGTAGTAACATAGTACTTCTCCATGCACAGTCCTAGAAACAGTTTTAGCATGGACATTTGATATGTTAGGTGGTACCTCATCCACCGTTTATTTTTTATCTGTTTATTAACCAGGTAAGCCCAATGGGTGCAGTTGTCCCTTTTCAAGGGTGGACTGCAAGCATCGTCAGCTTAAGTAACTTGCTCCGAGGCGGACATTAGTTAAGTGAACGTGGAAGGAATCAAATACTGTACCCTGAGCACAGGAAGCAGCTCCCTGACAGTTCAGAGTCCTGTGTGTTAACTGCCAGACAGGAGATCATGATTGCAGTAATGAATCTGCAAAAAAAGTTTCCAGATTTATATTATTAAGATAGTGCCTTAAACCTGGTAGATATTGAACAATGATATCAGTTTCAGGAAGAAACTGAGGACAATATTTTGCTGAATACTAAAATTTGGCCAAAAATTCTGGAATTTTTTTTTTCAGAAGTACCAAATGTTTGCTGCATCAACACTAGTCAAATTGAACTTTGATGATTTTCCAAAAAGAAGCTTCCTAAGGAATGCTGAACCCCACTCCCATTATTTGTACAGGTGTTTTAAATGAAATGCCTGGTCTCAGATTTGAACCAACAGTTGTTGCACTCTGTAATATCAGAGACAAGTGTAAAAGCCAATTGCAAGGTTTCCGCAGCCATATTAAAGGTTGTCATGGTCAATGTCATTCATGTTTTATTCTGCAAAAAAGACACCACATTTACTCTGAACACTTGATAGGGGAACACCTGGCTACAGGATTACTAAATTAGTATATTGCAGTCTCATGTGCCAAGTGTAAAAGCTAAGTAAGCGAAGTAATCAGAAAGTAAGTGCCTTTATTCTAAATGCTGTTCTGTTAAATGCAAGGATTACTGATGAAAACTGTCTAACTACTTTTTTATTTGTGTGTGTGTGTGTGTGTGTGTGTGTGTGTGTGTGTGTGTGTGTGTGTGTGTGTGTGTGTGTGTGTGTGTGTGTGTGTACATCTACTTGTGTGTGTATATATATATATATATATATATATATATATATATATATATATATATATATGTATATATATATATATATATATATATATATATATATATATATATAGAGAGAGAGAGAGACAGAGAAAGATAGGTCTTGGTGTGTGTGTGTGTGTGTGTGTGTGTGTGTGTGTGTGTGTGTGTGTGTGTGTGTGTGTGTGTGTGTGTGTGTGTGTGTGTGTGTGTGTGTGTGTGTGTGTGTGTGTGTGTGTGTGTGTGTGTGTGTGTGTGTGTGTCTCCCAGTTACATCATAGCTTTCATTTGACTACTGTCATTATGGCGATAAGTATTTACTGTAGTCTATTTTTGAATCAGATTTTAAGTATGGTGGATGCAGTAGGTTTCAAAGACATTCCACTGCTATTTGCAGCCTGAAATCAACCAGATGTTTTTAAGCTTGGCACAAATTTTACGTGCCAGTAACTGGATGAAATGCTAAAGGAAATACTGTGTTCTTTTC
>NC_056737.1:1264540271-1264647771 GCF_019279795.1 Protopterus annectens | reverse complement strand
AACTTTAACTAACGACTAACAAAATAGGCTTCTGGATAGCTATGCCAAGAAGGCTTTCACTTCTACACTAACATTTAATAGACACAATTAGCAAACTCGGGTTTTGAAGTTATAAGAGCATTTCATAAATTATTTATTGAACCATTGTAGTTCAGAAAAGATGGGGCTTGGGGGCAGGGCCTTCTACAATTGATGGAGACTGCCATTCAGCTAGGTAAGCATGGCATTAAGTGTACCTATAATGGTGCTGATGCAGTGTCTGCAGTAACTGCCATTGGGACAGTGCTCAGAAAGCATACATGCTTATGTACACAACGCTTTGAGAGGCTATTAAGGCTAAATTACTAAATGATCCATTATACAGAGAACGTTTATTTGGCCACAAGCTGTAAAGTCTTTAAAAAACTGGAAAAAAAGAGAAAATCAATGGACAGTGTGAGATATATATTCTGTTATCTCCCACTGAAATATAGTAGGAATTTTCCAAACAAGTAAAGACCTGTTTATAGGAAACAGGAAAAGGGTAAGCAGTGGGGGCAACAGACTGTTCCAAAAGAGAAAGTGACTGGAAGACAAGGTGAGGCAAAGAGGCCAACAAAGCTTCAGAAAAACCAAAAAACACTTGTGACTATGTTAGTCCATCTTCCCCACCCCTGTATCCCCCACTCTCAACCCAAAAACCAGTACCCCACCTAGGAGGAATATTAGTTGCTTCTCTTGAAGAATGGAGGGCAATCTCTGCAGACAAATGCGTAACTGGTGCCATTGCAAAGGATTGTTGCCTAAAATTCAGTTCCAAACTGCTACATAAAGGAATACTAAGAATTCAGAGAGAACAAGCACATCACACAGTACCCATTTTACAACTAATGCTAGAACAGGGGACCATTGAAGTGGTACCTAGGAACCAGGAAGGAAAAGGGCTTCTATTCATCACTGTTCTTCATTCCAAGGAAAGACAAGCCATAGACTCCCATTCTGGACTTGTCCAGACCAAATAAGCTCTGTTCAGGATGTTAACCCTCCAAGGGCTTATTCTACTGTTAAGTCCCATAGCCAATATGGTGACTATCAACCTTAAAGATGCCAACCTGAAAATTGTTATTCACAAAAGAGACAGGGACTTCCTAAAATTCCTAGCGGGAGGTAACCACTTCCAATTCAACTCCTTACCCTTTGGCTCAGCCACTGTTCTGAAGGTTTCACAGTCCCTTGCAGAACATAGGAGATACATATTTATCCATACCTGATTGACTGCCAGCTTCAAGCACAGTGCCAAGAAGAGGCTCAAAAAGTTATCTAATTTGCCGAACTTTGCTTGCAGAAGTCAAGCTTCACATTGAACCTTCAAAAATGAAACCTAATGCTCAGTCAGAGAATAGTTTTCCCGGGATTGTTACTGGATGCCAGTCGTTCAAGCATGTTTCTTCCTCCAGGAAAAAAAATTCTGTCACTCATCTCCTTCCAACAAATAGCAGCAAATCTGCATTAGACAGCCAGGCAAATCCTTAGTATATTTGTGCAAAAGGTTACTACCATCTTCATGGTGCTCCTGGCTTGAATCCATACATACATATTTATTTATTTATCAGTATTTTTATCTGTTATTTATTTATTTAAATAAATTCTATTTTTATTTCCATTTCTTGACTGGAAAAATCCTACTGAGAAAAAAAAGTCTTTCAGCAGAGACCTGGCAGAAAAGCTCCACACAAAAGTTATACAACTAGCCAGCCTGTTAGCAGATAGGTTCAGTGCAAATTTCACCCCCCCTGCCCCCAAAGGCCCATTTGACATCCCCGATACTTGCCCCACACCTCACATCTCCATAGATCAAGTGCTAAAGGCCCTATCTAAGATAAAGAACACAGCTTCAGTGGGACCTGATAGTATCCCAGGCTGTATTCTGCAACATCTCCAGCAAGAAATTGAGCACCCTATTCAACCATAGCCTAAGTACAGGCTTCATTCCAGCAGTGTGGAGAACTGCTATTGTCATTCCTTTGCACAAAGGTGGTGCCACTACTGACCCTGGAAACTATTGCCCCACTAGCTTGTCAAGTCTGATCTGTAAGGTCATTGAGCGTATTATTATGGACCTCATAAACAAGGACATAGGCAATCTCCAAGTACTTGACCCCACCCAGTTCAGATTCGTTAAGGGCGGATCTTGCCTGTTGAACCTGGTTGACTTTTATGAGATTGTCACCAAGGCACTGGATAAGGGAAAGTCAGTACATACAGCTTACCTTGACTTGACCAAAGCCTTTGACACAATCCCCCACTCGGGCACCATCGAAAGCTAACACAACTTGTGGTAAATTCCTGTCTCATCAGGTGGGTGGCCAACTGGCTCACCGATAGGACTTACAAGGTCAAAATAGGTGCCACCACCTCCAACAGCAGACCTGTCCTGGAACCCCAATTGTTTGGCATCTACTTCTCAGAGGTCCAGGCAAAGACAAAAGGCCTGTGGCTGACCAAGTTTGCGGATGACTGTAAGTTGGGTGCTGTCATTGACTCCCCAAATGATGTTAACATACTACAAGAGGGTCTCACAGCAACAAATGACTGGTGCCAACGTCATGGCCTTAAGTTAAATGCAAAAAATGTATTATCATACTATTCAATAAAAACACAGCCCCTACTGATTACCACATCAACGGCAATCCCCTAAGCACACAACCTGTAGTGAGAGACCTGGGTACACAGGTTGACAACAATCTTACATTTGACCATCATGTAGTGGCAGTGGTTAGAAAATCTTTTTACTTGGTTCATCTCATAAGTAAAGGGATTGCATCCAGAAAAAAAGGGGTTATTACCTCTCTGTACTCCTCCCTCATTAGGCCAATAATTGAGTACAGCACCCCATTTGGTATGTACCTCTCCAAACACCTGCCATCAACTGGAAAGGCCACAAAAATACCTCACAAAGAGAATCCATGGCCTCCCAACACCTGTCCTATGTGGACAGGCTCAAATTACTATCACTGTACTTGGTATCGTAAAGATTGCTCAGAAGTGATCTGTGTCTTGCCTATAAGGCAATCTCAGTCCCTGCTCTACTAGAGATGGTCCATATCCATGTCTAACTCCTTGTGCATTACCGGATCGAAAGGCTTAAACCTAATCTGTGACATTAACAAAACCTGCCCATTAGCCTAGTAATATCCTATGATCCTATAACTACAAAGAATAAAAGTTGTACGAGGTAAAACTGCATGCAGAGATATGGGATTAAACAAAAACAGTCAATATAAAGTACATAAACATAATTCAGATCCTGCAATATTGTGATGAACCTACATTGAAATACATAGTTCTACATGAACTACAGAGTGAACTGGTACCTCACCTGTGTGCTCTGTTCAATCACAGCCTCACTTCAGGCTTTGTCCCTACTGAATGGCACACTGCTACAGTCATCCCTCTCCACAAAGGAGGAGTGACTACAGACCCTAGGAACTATCACCCCATTAGCCTGACGAGTCTGATATGCAAAGCTATGGAATGCATCATCATGGACCTAATAAACAAGGATAAAGGGAATCTCCAAACTCTGTATCCCACACAGTTTGGTTTTGTGAAGGGTAGATCATGCCTGCTCAACCTGGTTGACTTCTTTGAGTCAGTCACCAGAGCTGTGGATGAAGGCAAGATGGCTCATACAGCCTACCTTGATCTGCCCAAAGCCTTTGATACCATTCCCCAGTCAGGAATCATAGAAAACCTCACTAAGATAGGCATCAACCCCTATATCACTAGGTGGGTTGCAAACTGGCTCACAGACAGAACCCACAGTGTGAAAGTAGCTGACTCCAAGTCAGACTGTTGACCAGTCACAAGTGGAGTCCCATAGGATTCGGTCCTGGGTCCTCTCCTGTTTAGTATCTACTTCTCTGAAGTCCAGGCCAACATGAAGGGACTCTGGCTGACAAAGTTTGCAGACGATTGCAAGTTGGGAGCTATTATTAACTCCCTAAGTGATGTTGACATCCTACAGAAGGGCCTCACTGAGACTAACGACTGGTGTCAGAACCATGGCCTTAAGTTCAATGCCAAAAAATGTGCCATCATCCCCTTTGGGAAAAACCCAGTTCCCATAAATTACCGCATCAATGGTAGTCCACTGAACACAGAAGGCGTTATAAGAGATCTGGGAACACAGGTTGACAGCAACCTCTCTTTTGACCACCACATTGCCACTGTGGTCAGAAAGTCCTTCTATGTGCCACATCTCATTACTAAGGGTTCTGCATCCAGGAAGAAAGAGGTCATTGTCTCCCTCTATTCTTCCCTCATTAGGCCAATCATCAAGTACAATGCCCCATTTGGCATATACCTCAGTAGATACCTGCAACAACTGGAGAGGCTGCAAAAGTACCTCACAAAGAGGATCCTAGGCCTTAAACACTTGTCCTATATGGACAGACTCAAAAAAAACTCCAACTATTCTCTGTCTCATATCACCTACTTAGAGGCGATCTCTGCTTGACTTACAAAGCCTTGTATGACCCAGCTCTGTTAGAAATGATACATCTAAAAAATCCCAATCCTGCCACACCGCACGCTCTAGAGACCTCATTCTCATTACCACAATCAACAGAACAAGCTGGAGGGACAGGTTCATAACCCAGAGACTGCCCATGCTATTGCATAGACTTCCCATACATGTCAAAAAGAGCACCTCACTGGCCCTCTTCAAGAAAAATCTTGATGAGTAGATGGGAAATAGAAAATTCACCCTAGAGATCACTCCAGTGGTTCTACTTGACAGAGACACTGGCAACTAAGGTCTGGTGGCATGATGCCAGGGTAATCCTATGGTCTAGGCTTGTAAAGGCTCCAGGGCCATTAGCCTAGTACACACCTATGATCCTATTGAATAAGGATAAGTTACATTATAATACAGTAATATATATTTCTGAGTAATAAAACAGGGTACTTTGATATGATGCCAAAGATCAAGTTGAGTTGAAAATGGAGAAAGTAATGCTTATTGAAATGATTAAACAAGACAGAGGTATAGCAGCTGAGTAGCATTTAAATAAACTTTCTAGAGTGAGAAATGATAAAAGACATATTTTTAAACAGGCCGATGGTTAGGTGGCAGAAACTTGCACATAGTAGCATTAGGATGCAATGAAACATTAAGTAGTCAATTAATCAGTAATTTTTGGAGATTGCAATTAAGGTATTAGTGTTGGGTTCAGCAGAGTATAGCCAGGAATTATTAAGATACTTAAGTTGATTTTTTTTAATTTTTAGTTTTTCAATTTATTTTAAGTGTAATGATAGTTCAGAGACATAGCAAGAGTAGAGCGAGTGCTAAAGAGCTGGCAAATCATCCAGATCTTTAAGCATCAATTTTTAATCACCACAACTCATAAAAACAATCACAATAAATAAAAAAGGTATCAAACATTAAACACTTCCGTCCCTCACAGGTACTTCATCAAAATAATACCCATTTACACATCACTTCCTTACATAAGCCTACAAACCTACATATTTAAAAAATTAAAGGTACATAACATGATATAATGCAGCAATGTAGGTAAAAATTAATAAACTTCAAATAAGAAATCCATATTTACAATAAATCCATATGATAATAAATGTGTGGAATTCAAAGTGACAAAATATGTTTGTTTAATCCTAAACTAATGCAAGTAAAATATAAATTAATATAATTCATTTTTATTTTATTTATTTAACATTTGTTTACCGAGAAAGTCCAACTTGGAATGAAGCCAATTTTCAGTGGAGACCTGGGAAGAAATGCTCTAGAATATCATTTCTAATACACATTGAGCCTAAAAATAAAAATAAAATTATAATTTAGCTGCTCTCAATTTAAGGACAAACTATATAGAAATGCATTAATTTAAGCCATGTGGTGCCTTATATTCAAGTAAATTCTCCCACTCACCTCCCCTGGAATTCATTTCTAAAATCTCCAAAATTCCAAACCCAAATCTACCATAACTTGCAAGAGCATTGTTTTAGTTCTTTTTAGATATGTCATAGTTGTGCATGCAAATTCTCTTTCTAAAAGTCCGATCTGGCTTTCCTATATAGAAACAATCATATCCTGAGCATTTTGCTAAATATACGAGCGCAATTATGACATATTTAAAAAGAACCCAAACAGTGGGTGGGAGAATTTACTTAAATATAAGAAACTACTATGGCAACATAGATTAAATGCTAAATTATAATTTTATGTTTATTTATAGGCTCAGTGGATGTTTGAATTGATATTAATTGCATGAATTAATATTTTAGTTGCATTAGTTTAGGATTAAACAAACATATTTTGACACTTTGAATTCCACAGATGCTTATTATAGTATGGATTTATTGTAAATATGGATTTCTTACTTGAAGTTTATTAATTTTTATCTATATTGCTGCATTATATCATGTTATGTACCTTTAAATTTTTAAATATGTATGTTTGGATGTGTAAATGGGTGTCACTCTGATGAAGTCTCCGGTGAGGGACAAAAGCGCTTAATGTCTGATACCTTTTTTTATTTATTGTGATTGTCTTTATGCGTTCTGGTGATTAAATATTTAATCTTAAATATTCAGATGTTTTGCCCACTCATTAGCTCTCTTTCATTGTTATAGGTGGTTGTTTGAGTGCTCTGCCAGCAGTTTTGGTTTCAGGAGTAGAGTGAGTCACAAGCAGTATGAATAGATTTAGTGGTGAGAAAATGGATTTATTTTGACAGCGTAGACCCCTGACTGTGAAATAATATTTTATGGTGTTTTATAGTGTTGGACAGTTTTTATTTATATATATATATATATATATATATATATATATATATATATATATATATATATATATATATATATATATATATATGTATGGGACAATACGTAGTTGTGAGCAGATAAGACATTGTGGGAGCTCTAGCCAGTATAATTGTTTTATGGCTATATAGTGGTAAGTTTTTGTAGGTAGTTTGGTGGCAAATCTAACAATTGTATTGTAACATATGTCTAGTTTCATTTTTGGTGCTATGAACGTAAGTTAGGATGGGGGAGATATAAGGAAGAGATGTAGTAAGTAGGTTGATGTAATGTTTTTTTCCAAGTGCTATCAGTGCGTTAGTTTGGAAAGACTGTTTTTGGTCTTTGAAATGTTTTGGGGTGAAGTGCATTAGATTAGGGGCCAGATTCAATAAAGGCCACACTATATCTACACTATGTCTACAAGATATGTATTTAAGAACATTCTTATCACATTTTTTTTTTGTTTTCTAGTCACTTGAAAAGATTACACTGTGTACATGTAGTCTACAAGTGTACACTTAGTGTAGGGATTTTTTTCTATGGATTTGAAGGTAACTCTTATTAGTCATGCTTCGAAGGATGAGAAGGAGCCCTGGGAGAGGTGGCTCAGTTTTGAAAGGGTTGGAGTTGAGGAGATGAGCATGGCATCTCCTGCATTTTGTATTATACTTGCATGGTTGCAGGCTGTGTGAAGTTTATTTATAAAGATATTGAATAAGAGGTGGCCAAGTATTGAGCTCTGTGGGACTTACGGAAACAGGTAGGAAGGGTGAAAAGTCTTGCAGTCATTTTACAAGTGCTGACTGTGAAATAACTATGGAACCATGACAGGGCTGATTAGGAGAGATTGCGTAATGAAACTTCCGTGAGTAGATTTTGTTGAGAGACAGTGTTGAATGATTTTGATAGGTCAAGAAAAATAGATGATAGAGGCCAGAATTTCTCATGTGGTTTATGGTGTTTGCAAAACTAAGAAGGGTTGTTGTGGTACTATGTTTGGGATCAAAACCATATGGAGTGTGGAGAGGAAGTTATTTTTCATGAGGTATTCGCCTCACAGTTAGACGTTGCCCTTCGATTCTCAGTTAGAGCGTCTTCTGTGTGGCGACATGCGTGAACGGGTGTTCCTTCGTTGAAGGTTGTGCATTAGGCCCGGCAAGCCAGCACGTAAAACTCTACTGCCAATCATTAGCGGACCGGAGTTCCGCTGTGGCAACCCCTAACCGGGAAAAGCCGAAAGACACAATTTATGAATTGGGAATAGATACATTTTCCATGATTTCTGATACAGATATTAAGATAGCTATAGGTCTACATTTGGTGAATTCTGTAGGTATGCATTCTTTGTGTAGGGGTCAGTAAAATACTTTTTTTCCAGTCAGTTGGGGCATCATTTTCTAAGACAGCATGGTTTATAAGGGTAGAGCTAGGATATGTGAGGGTATATGTTGCTACTATTTTTATGTACTCGCGAGGTAAATTGTCTGCTGCTAGGTAATTGGCCTTAGTGTGCACAGATATTTTTTATACTTAATGTTGAGATAGGCTGGAAACTAAACTGATCTGGTTGAATTTCAGTTTTTTTTGTAGGACTGTAGGTAGACTGAGTAAGGAGAGAGGAGTTTGTCTAAAATGGAAACTGAATTAGGATGCAATGCTGTCTTTGTTGTTGTTTGTTTTGGGTGAGGGGATTGGCCAAAATAAAGGAGTTTATTAAAGGAGGACCAGAAGTGCTTTGGATTGCTCTGTCATTTGTGTTGGAGCAGTTGGTAGTAGGTTACTTATCTGATTTAATATTTTGTTTAGTAAGGCTTCTATTGTGATTGAAACTTTGATAGACACTTCTGTTTTGTTTTTAAGTTAAATTGTAATGCTTTTTTTCTTAGGGCCATGACTGCTTTAGTTTTCTTAGTTAACTCTTTTTGTACAACGTGGTGCATGCTGATTCATTGTATTAAGAAATGTTGTGTTGAAATTAGATAGTGCTTCGCTAAGGGGTAGAGTCTTTAGAGATGTCCAGTTAAGTGTCTTAGACTATTGTTGAAAGCTTCTTTGTTGAATTTTGTTAGACTGCATACTTGTTTGTAGATGACTTGATTTTTTTTGTTATTTAGTTGTTTTCAGTGCAAATGTGGGGAGATGGTCACTGTATCAGGTAATCATCCAAAGGAGCTTATATGGACTGGGTAGGAGATAGGAATACAGTCAATTATGGCTGTATATGTGTAGTTTTACTGAATCTTGTAGCTGTATTGATAAAACAGGTGAAGTTATAAAGGTCTAATGTGTAGACGAACTGCAAATATAGATTACTGTAGTTAAGTGATATGGTTTCAAGGTGTATGTTATTTGATATCCACCATAGGATATCTTCAGCTCTATTGGAATTATAGTGGCATGTGTAGTGTGGCAATGCAGATGCTTGTATAATTATTATTTTTATTGAGATGAGAAGTTCTGCTTTGTTAATATTGGGAATATTTTGAGGGTGTAGAGTTGTCAGTATTTTTGTAAATTATAGGAACGCTGTGTGCTCTATTACTTATTCTTTTCTTTCTGAGAATATTGTAACCTGGTGGGATCATTTCCTTATCATTTATTAGAGGCTTTAGCCAATTTTCAGTAGTGACACAAATGTCAGGTTTATAAAAGGCTATGGAAGCACGTGTATCTTGTACTTTGTCACAGATGTTTCTAAGATTCATGTTTAGTAGCAGCAGCAAGGCATTACTGTGAACAGGGGAGAAGATATATTAGGTGTTGTCACTGTGGGCTTTGTAGTTGGGCCTGGGTTGGGGATGCTTATCTCCACTAAGTATCAAAGTAGTTGTGACATGCAACTAAGAAGACAGCCATTTGTATTTATTTTCAATCTTCATGGTAAGTTTTTGTGCTATAGAATTAGGTCTAGTGTATCTGTATTTGTAAGTGTTGGTTTGGTCTTGCTCATGAGATATGGTTAGCAGGTAGCTGAATGTGCAGTGTTTTAGATTTTCTGGGTTTGTGGGAGTATAATGGTATGCAGTAGTATGATGGAAGGATTTGATGTGTGAGAACAGTGTTACTAATAATTATATAAGGGCATGGAAAAGAAGCATTTTAATGTTGTGGTGTGTACTGTGAAAGCAAACTGTGTGCGATAAGGAAAAAAAAGTAACTTTCTTTGCAGTTAGTTAATGCTCATATGAACAAGTGCATATGAACTACCAAGCAGCACACTCATTAACAATTAGAAAACTTGCAATAGTAAAGTCCTATTAGTTCCACATAATGAACACTACCTTATTGGGAGGACAGAAATAGGTAGACGTAGGTCAAAATCAGTTTACAGCATGTAGCAAAGAAATATAATTCGACTTACAGACATAGGTAAAATGAAAGTTGGTAAGGAATTTTATGTGTGTGTGTTTTAGGAATGCAGATGTTGTTGTTTGTCTTTCGGCTTTTCCCGATTAGGGGTCGCCACAGCGGAACTCTGGTCTGCTAATGATTGTCAGTTGGTTTTTATGGTGTCGAGTTGCCAGCCCAACGCCCAACCTTCAACGAAGGCACGCCCATTCAACGCATGTCTTTTAAACACCCACTCGACTGTGGGGAGGACATGCAGACTCCACACAGAAGGCACTCCCAACCCAAGCCAAGAATCAAACGGGAGAACCTCTTGCTGTGAGGCAACAAGATGCAGATGTGTTACTAAAATGTAAAATAGGAACTGTGTGGTAGCATAATTGCAGACTGATGGTTTAGAAGTTATTTGTGTATTATGATGATGGGAGTAGGATTTATAGGTGTGCATTTCCAAAGATGTGTGTATGCCTTTAAAAAGGAAAGCTAGTAGGTAGAGTCATGGGTGGAGAATAGTTTCTAGAAATGTAATGGTATGGAGGTGGCTGGTGAATTGTTGGGGGGGGGGAGCAAAGCAGGCAACAGCTCCCACACTGGCAGGATGTAATCAGTGTGAAGAAGAAAGAAGCTGTGAGTTGTCACACAGGTATCTGCATTAGAGACTACTTCCACCTTTAAAATGTATTTAAAAATAGTAAAAGACACTTAGGGTTACCACCTGTCCCACTTTGCGAGGGACAGTCCCTCTTTGAGCAGTTGTGTCCTGCAAAAAAGTTGCAAAAATGGCAAATGTCCTCAGATTTTAAGACAAAATTATTTCCTATATTTTATGTAATAGTTCCACAAAACAGTTATTCTGTATCTGAAACACCTAAATGTTATAATAAACAGAATAAGCAACTAAAATGCTACAAGAATAAGCTTTTATTTAGGCAAAAAAGTGAAGTTCTATCCTTTGTACTTGCCGTGGGTATGTTTCAGCCTGCAAAATCTGATGTTGTACCAAAAATGTCCCACTTTGGGCATTTGAAAAGGTGTCAACCCTAGAGACACTCCTTTACAAAAAATACTGCTTAAATATAGCTTAGCACCACTACAAAAATCCATTTGTATTTCAGGACCCTTTCCTAGCATTACCTTGCCTAAAAAGGAACTTAGCTAGTAGGTCTCCTCTGTTAAACAAAATAAAGGCATGCCTTTCTGTCCACAAATATACATTCATGCCCTGGCAACAGATCACTCAGATCCAGCATGGGGGAGGGCACACTCATAGGGCCTCAATGTGCAAGACATATGGTCCAAGATAGATAGCAAGTAGCTTGTAAACTTGAATGAAACGTTGGCTGTTCAATATACCCTCCAAACTATGAAGTCCCCTTGGGTACAAAACTAACATGTGTCAGGCACATATTCTCACAATTTGTGTAGGATGACATTTAAAAGCCCAGGAAATGGCAATAAATCAGAATGTGAATATCAGCCTACATCCTCATAAAGGGCAAGTCGGCAGCAGACCTGCTAAACAGTAACTTATCACACTCCAACAGGTAGGCCGTGTGCAGACAGGTCTTTCTCTGGGAATGTGAGGGCTTCCAGACAACCAGACACTGAAATCTTTGTATGCCTCCAGAATAATCAGCCTAGAATGTCTCTCACCAGATGGCTTGGGCAGTGGACACATTCTTTGTCAGCTGTAGAGTCAAATTCCTTCTACAATTTCGCCTCTGACTCTGTTCACAAGCATGATCCAAAAATTATTGAAGAGAAACTAAAGCATGATCCTTGTCATGTACTTTTGGTCAGGACAGCATTGGCTCTCACACCTGTTACAGGAAATATATTATGTTGCCCAATCAGATGATCCAGTTAACTCAGAAGAAGGCTAACCTGATCCATCCTTGGCTATCAACTCTCAACTTGGCAACTGGAAGACATAACCATACCACCCTTTGTATATCTTTGTTCAGAAGATGTGAACAACATAATGAGTGATGCCAGGAAAGCAAGCACTAGTGTTTGCTTTCTTGGACTCACTCATTATGCTGTGCACAAAAAAGCAAGCACTAGGAAGTCATATATGGCTAAATGGAAAAGATTCTCCCTCTGGTGACAAAGGAGGGATCCAAAACCCACAAATGCAGAATTAACAGTGGTCTTGCAATATTTTTCAAAATTATTTTATGCAGGCTTAACATACATCTCCAACAAAGTCCATCTGTCTGCTATAATGGTGATCCTCATCTTACCTCAAGGAGAACAGTAAAACATTTTGCCAAGTGGATCTTGCACCTAAGACCACCAAAGCAAACAATTGTACCATTTAGGAACCTGAATTTTATATTAGGAAAACTGGACTCTATCCCCCTTGAGCCATCAGAGTAGCTTACTTAAAATATCAGTCATGGAAAACAGTCTTCCTAGTGGTACTAACCATAACAAAGAGGGTCTCAGAACTCCAATCTTTAATGTGTATGGAATCCTTCCTGGTCTTCCAAACAGTCTGGGCCACTTTGTGCACTAACCCCTCCACCATACCCAAAGTGCTGACAGAGGTGATACTTAACCAGGCTGTAGAACTGAGTCTTTTTTGATAAGCCACAAAAGAAAGGTGAAAGAATCTAGCACTCCTTAGATGTTCATACCCAACTAAGATACTAGCTGGACATAAAGGCAGGAGGAATGACTAGCACCTTGTAGTCTTTCGAGAAAACAAAAGCAAGATTGCCCCATTTCAAAACAGACCTTCTACAAGTAAATCCCCCTATTGTAGCATGTTCAGCTACAAATGGCATGGAAGACAGTTAAGAGGGGATGTAAAGCTCATTCAACCAGTGGTAGCACAGACACTACAATAGCCTTCCAGAAAAGAGTTTTGATCCTCTCCATGGCCTCTCTAACCACTATAGACTCAATGTCATATCAGAGTCTATGCCAGGATTTGCTCCAACAATCTTGCACTTTTCATTCTCCTTCTCAGACTAAGGTTTACTTGCCAACTTAGGCCAAGGACTACAAGCTTTGGTATCCTTTCCTGAAGTTCTGACCGCAGCAGTGACTTACATGAAATATATTGTTTAGTTTTGTTATCATCTTACCATAATTGTAGATGTTTGAGAGTAGTTGATATCACAATCTTATTTCCCTCCCTCCATCCCCACTTTACAACCTTAACTTTCCAGAGTGGGGTGGGGGACACTATTCTGTTCCCTTCTCTCCTTAACACAGATATCCAACAGAAACAAATTAAAATTCCACTGGACAAATGCCAGTTCCACAATGACAATATTAACTGAAGAAACAGCAAGCTGCTAACCATGGACCAGGAAAGTTTATTAAGGTACAAAAATAATATAACAAAAGATTAGTGCTTTCATGCTCAAAAGTACTTCTTCAAGTCAATTCAAACCAGTTTAAATTAACTGATGTACAAAAGTGCCTGTGAGTATGAAAGTGCTAATTTCTGTTTTACTGTTTTTGTATATTGATAAAACTTTCTGATCTGTGATTATGGGCTTGCTGCTTCTTCTGTGATTTTATCCAGTTATACTTGCCCTTTCTTTCTCTTAGTTCAGAAAGTGTAAGAGACCTCTGAGTAATCCATGCTGTGTCTAAAATAAATTTTCTGTCTCGGGCTTGCCATTGATCATATAGCCATGGTTTGCTATATGTGAAGGACAAGAAAGAGCAGAAAATGGCTGACTATGCATCTGCCTTTATACAATCCATGGAGTTGGATAGATGGTGGGAAATATAGGGTTGGAGTAGGAGGGAGCTGAACTATGAAACTCTGGCCAGATATTGCTGTCTGCATCAGTGTATCTCATAAGGCAAGAAGTTTACAATAGTCCTATGTAGTATTCTTTAGAAGGATGGGCAGTGAAAGTTTAGTTTGCTTTATTATTATTTTACAGTATTACAAGAAACTTTGTATCCATATGACTTTTAGGGTGTTACATATCATAGTTGATCTATTGCAAGATAAAAGTGAACTTGACAGATTTCCACTGTAATCTTTTACTAGGGGTGTATTTATGAAGTGTATTTTCATAGATACAGGTAGTTATGGGGTTTCAGTGGATATGTTTTATGTTGGATAATTATAGTGAGCAGGCATTAACTTATACTACTGGCTTTATAGGGCAGTATGGTACCTGTCTTTACTGGTCCTTTCCAAACTGGAAAGCAGGTTACCTTGACCCTCAAGGGGTGTCTGATAAAGTTAGATGAGCTGTGTTCCAACCTAGCAGGTACAGTTGAAAAGACTGGCAATTGTAGAGTGTTAATATATGGATATGGGCTATTCTTGTATTTTTGGGAGGATATAACTTCTTCAGTCAGCTGCAGAAGATGTGGTTGACTGTAGGGTGGGTTAAAGGCCTAACATGTCTGACAAGGATAATTATTAATACAATAGTTAATAGGCTTGAATGTACACCGATATCAGTGAAGGTAAAGGAGGTGGCCTTCGCTGTTAAACATGACTATTTACAGCAGTTCTGAAAAGCAGATAAATTATATATTTTTGGATAATAGCTAATCTTAACCAAGTTGAATATTTTGAAAGCTTCTGGTAGATTTTTGGCTGAAGCATCACATCAGAATGCTAAAAAGTGATGAATTGTAGTATAGATTTGAGAAGGTTAGTTTACTCAGTTAGAAAAGGTCCCCAGGTTTCAAGGATGTTCTTGATTTTGACTCAAATGTTAGCTCTGTCCCTCTTAATCCCTCCTAAAATTGGTGACAATTTGAGAAAAGGTGGTGAATTGTACATAATAAATAATAATAATCATTTACTCCAGAAAATGTGTATTAAATCATATTCTCTTATTCTGGCAATGTCTCAAGTTAACAGTACTAATATTTTAAAGTTGTCCCTGAAATATTTTGGATTTCAACCTAATTCTGTTCAGATTTTTTCCCAGATTCATTGAGAACTATGAAAGTAATGAAGGGTACTGATGAGCATTTTGTGATGATTAATGAGAGTTTATCTAAAGAATTCTGTCTTGGTTTGTGATTTGTTGATCCTTAATTTTAAAAAGAGGGGCAACTGCAACGATAGTGAGCAGAGGCTACTGCACAATTCACTTGCAATGTAAAGGAATTCCAGCTTTTATGTGACTTTCACAATTTGTACGGTCAGAGCAATAACTTTAACATACTTAATTTAAATTTTAATTGTATATTGTTTGTGTGATTTTTCTCATATATGTTGATTTAAGTTATTGTTGACTTCTGTGATAACTGATTTTGGTTATTCTTTTCTTTTAGAAAGTTTTTATTAATTTGCAGCTGAATATGTATCCTTAAATGAGTATGCCATTAATGATTAGCTAAAGCACAAATATCTTGTACAGTCTAATAAATGCTATGTATATTTAAAGTAACACCTGATAACACTGGTGATCTGTATCCCTCATGTCTAAAGTTGGATGATTTGCTTACCATTGTTAATAATAAGTCTAGACTTACTGATGATGACTGCACTTGTGCAACTGGCACAGCTTGGAGAACTGTTGTTACATATATTAATGACTGGACGGATGAGGTAAATAATGTTAGACAAAGAACAAATAGAACACATTTAGGAAAGGATGTGTCTATTTTCTGTAAAGATCACTCAATCCCTATGAAACAAGATGATACCACTGACAACTTTAGAAATCTGGATGCAAGTATTCAGCAGTCTGAGGATTCAGAGTGTATAGAAGGAAATGAAAACAGAAAGAAAGGAAGATGTTTACATCAAATAACAAGGAAGAAAAAGAAACTGACAAATGTCTGTAAAGTAAAGAGAATACATACTAAAAAGGACACTGCTTTGTTACATAACACACAGAGTACTGGAAATGATAACATTTACTTTCAAAAAACCTTCAGTCTACAGAAGAAGGCATAACTGTTCCAAAAAAAAAGGCAGTAAAAAGAACTTCAAGTCAAGTTTTACCACCATTGATGTGTGGTGAGCATGGGGTTATAGAGGTTAATTTGTTGCTAGATAATTCTGCCAAACTGAAATCTAACTCAATGCACAGAAGAAGAATAACAGATTATATGGAAGCAAAACAGTCACTATGTAAAACTGATTGGAGTGATGCATTTGGTGGAAAAATTACAGAAGGAATGTGGGGAGTTTGAAAGAAAAATTGTTTGAATCCAAAAATAAAAAAAATGTTTAACATCAGGCACACAACATCAGGAGGATATATTTCCATAAGAATGAGATACTTGATTAAGGTGAAAAACAAAAAATATAAGAGATAGAAAAGAGTTCAAACTACAACTTTGAAAACTGAAATAAACAAGCTGAACAAACAAATTAAGCATTGTGTCAGACAAGATCAACCAAAAACTGAAGAAAATTTATATAAAGATATTGAGCATAATAGGAAACCATTTTATAGATACATAAGATGTGGAAGGAGTAAAGACATACAAATTGATAAAGTGTGTGTAGATTCTAAAATGTATTCTTAATTCCAACAGATTATAGATATATTTACAAAATTTTATGCAAAACAGTTTGGTTCCACAAAGGTGGTGATACGTTGTCCTAGTCACTTCTAGGTAGCCTCAGATACTGAAATCAAATTAGATTATATTGAAAAAGAATATGTAAACTGGATCCAAACAAAGCACACAGAGGAGATAGAATTAGTAATGACATGAGAATACTTCTGCAAGAACTTACAGTGACATTATATCTATTATTTAGTATGTCATATAAATATGGGGAGATTCCTCAAGACTGGAGACGTGTGCTTATTAAACCTATCTTTAAGGGAAAGGGGAGTAGGACAAACCCAGAATCATACAGACCCTTAAGTCTACTTTCATGTTATGTAAATATAATGGAGAAGGTAATACTGGATAAGTTATTGTCAGAATTGGAAAGGTTGGGACTTGAAACTATATATGTTTAAAATAGATCTATCACCACCTGTGACATGATGTTCTATAACAACATAATAATAGCTATGAATGAAAAAATATGTTGTTCTGTAATTTATGTAGATTTAATTTTAGTATTTGACAGGGTCATACACAAAATACTGATCAATAAATTGAAACAAGTAGGCATTGATGTACTGTTGATAAGATGGATGGCTACATGGCTTACAAATAAGACATGGCAAGTATTATACAGCAATTGGACAGGTGAAATTCTTGGATACAGTCAGGGTGTCCCACAAGGCTCTGTCCTAGGCCCATACTTGTTTAGATTGTATCATTCAGAGCTAGCTTTTTCATCTGAGGTGTTCTACTTTCTGTATGCAGATGACTTGAAACTGGGTAAACTGATTTACATGTGTTACAGATCTTACTAAACTGATCACAAGAGAATAATATGCTGATAACTACATCAAAAACTATGCATATGAGATTTGAGAGACACAAAATGAAAGGTGAATATTTAATACAGCAGACAATGATTGAAACTGTTGATTCACTTAAGGACCTGGATATATAGATAGATCCAATTTTGAGTTTTCTAATCATATCAACCAATTGGTTAATGATAGTCATAGAACTTTAAGTTGTATAAAAAGATTTATAAAGTCTAGGAAATCAGAAATGACAAAAACATTGTTTTTTAGTTACATTAGACCCAAACCTGAGTATGGAATAGCAATGTGGAAACTTTATAAGAAATCAAGCATGGATAAACTGGAAAGAGCACAGCAGAAATATATCAAGGGTATCCATGGATGTGAAAATTAAAGTTATTATGAAAGACTGAAATACCTGAACTTGTACAGTATTGTCCATAGATATTTAAGAGTAGACCTTATTCAGGTATAGAGGGCATTTAGATACATCTACCTCTGGGAATGTTTGGGATTATCAAAAAGTAGTAGAGAATCATCAGACAACCATTATAGAAGATTCTACAGGAATGAAAAGTGTACTAACTGGTTCTCTGAGAGAGCAGCTGATACATAGAATAGACTAACAAATTACATTAAAGCAAGCACTAGTTTAGATATTTTTAAGAACAGCCTGGACACTTATGGGAACAACTGTTTTGGTATATTGACAGGCTAGAAGGGCATTAATGTCCATGCGTGAAATTATTGCATGTATGTATGTATGTAATGACAGAACTGAATGTATTGTAATAGTCTTGGGGTATATAAACATACCTTCAAAAGTTCTCTTATATGAAACTGGGAAAGGTTTATTGGTAAATAATGAACGAGAAAACAACAGAAATGTGGAACAGCCGATATGGAATATGAAGATTTCATATCTAACAATGAATAAGTATGCATGACATTATACATACAGAGCCCATTGAATGTTCAGGGTCTATTGAATTATTTTTTTATCCTGAGTTACATGAAGTAGCAAAGCTTTGTTTAAATATTTGGGTGCCCCTTTATGGACCAGGCAGCTGTAATCATGGAATTTGTCACTGGTAGACTGATGAACCCCCTAGATGTACAGGTTAAATAATAATATATGACTGGATAAAGAGGTTAATGAGCAGAAGAATGACTGGATTAAGGGAGCATGGAAAAGCATGAAGAATAATTGTCCAAAGATGGGTATAGTATGGGAAAATGCAAGCATGAGCTAAAAATCTGAGACTGAAGAGGAGGCAGAGAAAAACGTTGAGAAAATGCCAAGACAATGAAATGAAGTTCAGATGACTGACACTAACAGGCTAAGGAGGGGGAATCATTTGATTAAAGAGACTGTGGGCATTTTAAATGAGAGAGTATGAAATTATTTTCAATATTTGAAGATTTTAGACTAAGGCTGCCTCTGATACTATACAAAGTATAATGTTTTTGGATCATATTTTTATTTTATTTATGTTATTTATTAATTAATTAATTAATTAATTAATTAATTTATTTATTTATTTATTTAACATTTGTTTGATATTGCTAGGAAGAGAGAGAAACTGCCAGCTTTGATTGGCTTAGATGAAAAGCAAGCCTTTGATTGAGTTAAGTATGGTTTCCTTTAGGAAGATCTCCTGGGTTACGGGTTTCCATTTAAGTGGATTAGACTAATACAGTTTATTTATTACTGATTTGTTATTTTTCACAATTACTAGGACAAGTTATTTTGTGTGCCCGGCCCTTATTCTTTTTTTTACTCTGTTACTTTGTCAAGGTTAATAATGGTCTGAAATCTGTGTGCGTCTGTCTGTGTGTGTCTGTGTGTATCTAACTGACAAGAAAATTTATATAGTGGTTCCAGATTTTGATAAGATTGTGTATTAAATCTGGAAAAAAGTTAAAATTGGAACTGTGTTACTAATTTGAAAAGGAAAAGGTAATACAATCATTCTTTTGCCTTCAGAAAGATCTAGGGATACAGCTCTGGAAATGGCAACACAAGATTTGAGCTATGGCACAGTTATGGATTAAGGAAGACACTGTTTTGACGTATTGTGTATTATATTATTTGAGTTTCAGGAAAGGTAATTACATGTGAAAATTTTATGTGATTCTTTCTGATGCAGTATTTGTCTCTGGGTTGCTGAATAGAGTTTGTGTTTCAAGGAGAAAGAGCTGTAACTGTATGTTCAGGTCTGATTTTTGTTTTTATGAAATATTCTGAAAGAATGATCATGGAATCAAAAGAGGGATACAAGCAAAAACTGATGCTCCCTTCATTAAATAAAAAAGGTGTAGTATGTGCATCTTCTAAAGACCCACCAAAAGAGTATTTGCCTGGTTCCAAGAAATTGAGTGAGTATGCGGTTTGTAAAAATATATTCCACTGGGCAAATAACTTTTCTCATAGAACTGAAAAAGTGAAGTTAATAAAATAAATTGTGGAACAGTATTATATGTGTGAGGAAAAACCACAAAGGATAAGTCGGGGGAGTTAGAAGGATTTGCTAACCACCTCAGAGGCATGGTGGTAAAGGTGAGTCTGTTTTCAACACTGGTGTTCAAGTCCCTCACGACTGTGTCAGATTTAAGTGGAATGTTATCAACATTGCATTGTAAGAATTAGTAATGTCAGATTTGCCAAAGGAAACTTTGCTGCATTTCTTGGTGTTGAGGGTGAGCCCGTGATTAACACACAAAGTATTTGTTTGGTCTGACCCCAGCTGGAAAATGTAAGAATCAGTATAGAATCTGATAAAAACTCCATAGGTTCATAGATATATACTAGGCTTATAACCACTAGGGCCTTTATAAGCCTAACCATGCAACCTGACCCAACTGTGTCCCTATTTATCAGGAACATTTATTAGGAGGGTGTCAGTTAGGTAAAAAGTTTCTAAAGGTTATGTGGGGGGGGGGGGTATGTTAGTTTGGGCATAGTTACTGTCTGCCTCTGTCTATCAGAGACATGGTTGCCAGACCTAGGGTGAATTTCCGATTTCCCATCCATTGGTGAAGGGTACTCTTAAATAGGGTTATGGATGGAATCTGCTTCACATGGATGGGTAGCCTGTTCCAGAGCATGAGGATCCTCTGAGACACATATTTGTCTTCCTAACATTGTCCTCTTTATGTCGCAAGCAAAATTTAAATCCTTGGATCTAGTGGTTCTGATTTTGTTCATTTTGCCAGGCATAGATTGCCTCTCAGTGACCTTTAGGAGACCATGTATAGAAATAGGGCTTTAAGGCAATCCACGTAGAAAATATGTTCATACCCAAGATTCTCCTGGTAAGGAACAGTTGTGGGTGTTCCAACTGCTACATATGTCTATAACAGCTGAATACTGGAGCCAGGCAAAAACAAGGGACAAATAGTGCTCAGAAAACTTTTGAGAAAGTCTTATGACGAAAGCGTTAATAAAAGTTTTCTGAGCACTATCTGTCCGTTGTTTTTGCCTGGCTCCATTATTTAGCTGTTATTGGATATTTTTTGTTGGTAGTGCAGTGTCAAGGTGTTTTTGTTGTATATGTCTACTCAGGTACATGCTGAAATGGGGGTTACACTTAATGATTAGTCTGATAAGGGCCCAATAAAGTGGCACTATGACCTCCTTGGACCTGAATGCCATGCCCTTACTTATAAATTGAGCGACATAGAATGATTTTCTTACTACTTTGGCCATATGTTGGTCAAAGGCCAAATTAATGTCTCCATATGTTCTGAGATCCCTGAATACCAGTTCAGCTCTGAGGGGTGTCTTATGTATGGAGTAATTAGCTTGGGTGGCCATTTTCCCAAAAGACACTAAAATGCATTTCTTGGCATTGAGTTTTCATCCACACCTCTCAAGTGTACCTCATTACGAGGAATGTACCTCATTTGGGTCCTTAAAAACTCATATCCATGGTAAATAGAAATGAATCCTATTCATTCATTAAATATCTTTTTTATAAATAAAACCAGCATATTTTAACCATCCTATGACCTTCCTAGTTGAAGTTGTTAATAAGCCATTAGTATGTGTTCCACATTTTGCCCATTTCTTCCACATTACGAAGGCCAATGTTCCTCATTTTGGAGATGGAAGGTTGAGAGCTATGTTTTCATCCATGACTTTGGCACCAGTCATTTGTCTGTGTTAGAGGGAATCTGTTTTAGCTCCCAGTTTGCACTCATCAGCAGACATGGTCAGTCAAAGGCCCTTGACATTAACATTTACCTCTTAGAAGTAGGTGCCAAATAGGAGCAGTCCCAGCATGTAGCCCTGATGTAACCCACAGGTCTGTCAGTGGAGGTAGTCTCGCCAATCCTGAATTCCTGGGTCCTGTCTTTGAGCCAGCAAGTTATGCAAGAGTGTATGCCTAGTTCTGTGACTCTATCAACTATACCCAAATGGGGTATTGTATCAGACACTTTAGTCAGGTCCAGGTAAGTGGTATGCACCACTTCACCATCATCCATTGCCTTGATAGCCTTCTCAAAAAACTCCACCAGGTTTAGTAGGTATGACCTTCCACAGACAAAGCCAAATTGGGTTGTGTCCAGTGTCTGAAGGTAGCCTGTGTCTTTGTTAATCATGTCCATGATAATCCCTTCCATTAATTTGCATATTAGACTAGCTAGACTAATGGGTCTGTAGTGGGATGACAACTGCAATCCTCCATTCTCTTGATACAAACCGTGTTTTGAGGCTATAGTAGAAAAGTGACTCAAGTGATACTAATAGGTCATGTTTCAAGTTATTTAGGAGATATCCTGGGATATTGTCAGGGCCCACTGAAGTTGTGTTTTTGGCTTTAGAAAGCCCCACCAAGACCTGCTCGCTGCTAATAGTTGGGGTGGTTATGCCAGTAGTATTTCATGGGGAAAGCAGGGGCAGAAATGGGAGCTAAGTTTGAGCTAAATTTGTCAGCCAGCTGATTTGCTAGGTCACTCTGCTCAGTGAAGGTGGCAGATTTGACCACCAGTTCATCACAATGCTATATGCTGCCTTTGAGGTAACATATATACCTGTAGAAGGTCTTGTGACTGCCTTTAGTTAGTGAGGCTATCCTGACCTCATAAATTGCCTTGTTGGAGTAATTAGTCCCCTTAATTTCCTTTTTAGTTTAATTAGTGAGATCTTTTCATTGTGAGAGTTGATCTTCCTGTTTTTAGCCATGATTTTTTTTCTCTTTTATTATATACCCTATAAAGGTTACAGTCTACATATGTTGCTGTGAATTCTGGGTTAGAAGGGTCAATGAAATTTGACAAACTACTGCTTAATAGGATATAGTTTGCTTTGGAATAGTTCCTAATTGTTACAAGGTTTGCTGGGGCTACCAAGCTGAATTTTATTTCAAAGGGCACAGTTTTGTGGTCATACCTCACCATTAAGGAGGTGACATTGTGATGTGTGTAGCACCCTCCCATATCGGTGAGTATCAGGTCCAGTATGTTTGAACCTCTGGTGGGTGTGCGCACTATCTGGTCAAAGGTATGTGTGTTAATAAAGTCTAGGAATCATTGTGCCTGTGAGTTTGAGGCAGTGTATGTTTCAAAGTTTATGGAGAGGTAGTTAGAATCTCCCATGAAGAGGGTGTTTGATTAGAAAAGAAGGGATGTCCTTTCGTATTCCTTAGCCCTGTAAACTCTATGGAATATAGTTGAATGTCCTTACTTCTATATCCTCATTCTTGAAAGTTATGTAAAATGGTTTGTTTCTCATTCATAAGTTCCCATATCTGTACAAAGTCTTGATACATGAAGAAACTGTCCCTTCCTTGATGTCAGAATTACTAGAGATGAAACAGGGTGTTTTAATATGGCAGTTTACCTCAAGGATTGTTGGAGAAATCACCTTTTGCATAGGACGAGCATACAGCCAGGACTTATCTTTCCACAAATAATGAAGGGACACCCGTCTTTTCTGATAAGATGGACAATATTGGGGATAACCGAGAATGTGAAGAAGTAAAGCATCCTATCAGATGTTTACTTACATATAGTTCTGATGTCTCCTAAATATATAACATCATAAAGAAAAATCGGTCTATTCTAACTGTAGATGATAACCTGAAATGTATAGGTTCATAGGTAGGTACTAGGCTATTGGCCCAAGGGCCTAAGTTAGCCTAGCCAAGAAGGTTCCCTGGCTTACACCACCCAAGAAAGTTAATTTCCTGTGCCCCTGTAGAGCAGAGCCACAGAAGAGATAGTATAGTAGGTTAGACACCTTATTTTTGATTCAAGAATCGCATGAATCTTAAGAGGCTGTTCTGTTACAAGAATGTGAAGAGATCTTTGAGTTTTCAGCCTTTAATTAAAGGCACCTTTTCATGTGGAGGATGTAAGGCTTGTAATAGCATCAATACCGCTAATGAATTCACTCACCCCAATACAAAAGATACTGGCTTAAGAAATATGCTGATTGCAATACCAGGAATGTGGTTTACATGTACCTACTGTTCTTGTAATTATTATCTTTCTCCATATGAATGACATCAGAAATAAAATCCAAAGCAACTCCCTCTCACAGCACATCATGTCCAATCCTGACCATACGTTTTTGTTTATGGTGTTAGAAATTGTTACTGAAAGCTTAAGAGGAGGTGACATGTGCAACAGGACTGAAATTGAAGAAATTAAATGGATTGCAGAATTAAGAGCAGGTTGCCCTCTTGGTTTAAATGGTATTATCCATTTGAAACCAATTCTTAAGGGGCGGTGGCTCCTGAAATGAAAATGATTGGTTGCTAAATTTGGCAATGTCATCTGCTTGATCATAGGTTGGATCCAAAGAGGCGGCTGCCCAATGGATGAGAATTGATTGGATGTTGACTATGATAATATGGAAATGACTTTGTTACACTCTATGGATCTGAGGAAGGCCGGAAGGTTGAAAGCACTTATCCTTTAGACTGACTTTTAGTCTTTGAGCATTTAATTTATCGATTTTATACTTTTATTTTAATAAATAGTTTTCCATGGTGGTCGAGCTGGTTGTTTGTTTTCTTCATCCCTGTAAGGGCATGCGCTCACTCTATTACTTTAATAGTACAACCCTGAGGTCAGACGAAACTGGAGAGGGGGATTGGGTAGGGCAACCGCCAACAAGCTACACCTTCAGAGTTGTAATAATAAAGTGGTGAGGTGTGGAGTGTGCATCGTTTCACACAGAGTCCAAGAGGAGACACACCCCTGCAAAATAAATTTAAAAAATGCATTTTATCTGGAATGTGTCTATTAGTTTGTGTGCTTCAGTATAAAAGATGCTGCCTTGTTTTTCACTTGTTAGGCAAAAGCACTACTGTCTTGGCATTTATTTTAAAATTATAAAAGCACAACCCTATCTGTGCAAACACTAAACTTTAATTTTGTCTTGTTTCATAGTGCAAAGAATGCAAAACACTACACTTAAGTTTCAGTATTCCCATTACATCCTCAAAGTATCATGCGTTGCTGTAATAATACTTCCATGGCTTGTAAATCTAGTATAATAATACTTCCATGGATTGTAATTCTGGTATTTCTGCTTTTCTGTAATGTGTGATTGAGGAACACTGAATTCAGCTATCTGTTATGATTCCCTGTTAAGGCATTTTTGAAGAAGTGGATTATTACTTCCGTGTGTGCACGTGTATGTGTGTTTCTAAGACTGGTATTGTTCTAACCATAAGCTGGTGTCAGGGAAGAGAGTACAGTGAAACAACCTAAACACTGCTGGATTATTTCTCTTTCTTTTTTTTCTTGACCACACCAGAGAAGTAAGGAAAGTGGCCCCTTATAACATCAGATTAAAAGCTAACATGTGCGGCTATATTAAGCTTGTTGGTGACAATCCAGTCAATAATTGTAGTAGAGCCACAGGCCACAGGAGAAATGGTGTTGTAACTAGCCATTAAAGTTCCCATAAGTTATGGCAAACTTTAGCTGCTGATGTTAACAGCTGTTTAGTCATCCAGCATGATGCTGCCCTTTGTGTCAGTAAGGGTATATTTTTATGTTTTGCAAGGATTGGTGATAGTGGCACGCAAGTAACAGCCTTGTTGGTTTTCACTTACTCACCATTGTGAAATATCTGCTAATCAATTTATTCCCAAAGGGTCGCTGAAATGATCTTGCAAGTTGGAGTGTGGATTTGTCAAAGGAGCAGGTGGTAAGAAGGAAGACAGACAGTGGGCTGAACCTAGATATATTTAATGGTTACTGTGGGAGAGGTAAAAGTGCAGCACAGTGGTACAGCTAATAGTGTTATCACCTCACAGCGAAAAGATTCCCAGTTCAATTCTTGGCTGGGGTGTTTTCTGTGGAGAGTCTGCATTTTCTCCCTGTGTTCAAATAGGTTTCCTCTAGGTGCTCCAGTTTCCTCCCACATTCCAAAGACATGCAGTAGGTGGACTGGACACTCTAATTTGGCCATAGGTGTGACTGTGCATGTGAGTGTGTAATGTGGAAGAATTTATGTAGCAGAGCTAGCCTCCTGGCAGTATAAACCTTGACTCTACATGACTGTCCATTTTTGAAGTGACACCCCAACCACACATGCAAAAATAGGAAAAGGTGGTTGCGAATGGATGGGAGTGGTAAAACATGTGTCACTTTGAGGGATGTACCCCTTAATGCCCACAGCAGAAACATTTCACTTAAACAGATAGTTTGATAAAAAAAAAATTTGTATTGCTTATCACTATGACCACTAAATCATGTCATCCTCTATGCAGCTTAAGGACATATTGACAAGTTTGTAATTTTTCAATGGCTTCCTGATCTAAAATGCATATCCTTACACATCTTACATTATATCACAATTTTCATCTATCTTCCTACAATGCCAGCCATTTCAGGTCCCAGCAAGATGTCCCCAATGTGGCTTATTACATCAGTCTTTGTATTATCAGCATATAAGTTCATTTTGATTTCTAAACCAAGTGTGTTATCTGACACAAATATATTAACAAGAATTGGTCATAAAACCCAACTCTGTAGTGTTCCAGTGTTTTTTGACTTTTCTCCTGGCAGTACCCATGCAATGACTACCCTCTGCTTTGAGTCAGACATCCAATTTTTCCAATCTGTCTTTATTCAGGGGCCCATCTCAATTCCTTTTCAGAATATCCATCACATCCTACTCATCTTCTGTGAAGAACAGAATCAAAGGCTTTAATGATCACCATACACATAGGTTCAAAGTACTAGGCAATCAGTATGCAGACCATTTCAAACTTAGTCAAAAAATTATTCAAAATTTCCCTCTAACCACAAGGAGGCCAAGACAAGATAATCTGGCAGAAAATTTGAGGCTGCCCATCTAATTACCTAGGTTTAACTTGAAGGTGGAAAGGGTGTTACTCTGCTTGACATGTAGTGGAAGTTTGTTCCAGAGGTGAGGGATATATTGGGATAGGAATCTATTACGCCAATGTGTCGTTTTTATCTTCTGATGAAAGTTTAGTTCCCTTAACCGAGTAGTTGATGTACCATTAGCTCAGTGAAGGAATAGATCAAATAGGGTTGGATCTTTCATGGCATGAAAGGCTAGACAAAGATCTCCATGGAGGAGTCTGTATGAGATTGAGCACAGAGAAAGGGCTGACAGTCTCTCCTGATAACTGAGATTTTTGAGGCCATAGATCTTTTTAGCTATGAATATCTGAGGTCTCTCAAGTTGTGTGATATGTTTTGATAAATACATGCCAAAAGGTGCATTATATTCAATAATGGGCCTGATAAGATATGAGTAATGGGGAATTAACCTATGAACCTAAATCTTCTTCAGCTCTACCGGAGATGCCTTTGGAAATTAGTTGGGCCAGATGAAGGGCTTTCTGAACTACTGTGGAGATATACTCAGAGGTGACCTCTGCCTGGCATACAAGGCAATGTACAACCCAGAATTGATGGACATGCTCCACCTAAAAAAGAAAACAAATCCCGGAGAGCCACATGCTCTGGAGATATAAACCTCACCACAACGATAAACAGGACATGTTGGAGGGATAGATTCCTATCCCAGAGACTCCCCATGCTTTGGAACAGGATTCCAATATACATCAGGCAGAGCCCCTCACTAACACTCTTCAAGAGGAACCTTGATGGGTGGATGGGAAACAGAAAATTTACCCCAGGGTTCACTGCAGTGGTTCTGCTGGACAATGGCACAGGGAACTAATGGCTATGCTGGACAGAGGCACAGGGAACTAATCTAAGGGGGTGGCAAAGGCCAACACTTTCTGGCTAGGCTTATAAATGCCCTTGGACATATAGCCTAGTACTTACCTATGAGCCTATGAACCTATGATGGTCAAATGATAAGGAATTATCAACAGTGTCTGACTGGAGGGGTGTATCTCCTATATAGTAAGTGAATCTGTTTCGTTTATCAAAATGAACCATGCTACATTTTTTTACATTTGAGATCATTGCCCTTGCACCAGTCGTTAACATGGTCTACGTTGTGTTGGAGCAATTGTGAGTCAGTTGATGATCGAATAACAACACCCAATTAGTCATCTGCAAACCTAGTTAACCACAGGCCAGTAGTGCTGGCCTGAAGATCTGAGAAATATATGCCATATAGGAGAGAGCCTGCAACTGGGTCCTGTGGTACACTATTAGTAGCTGTTTTGATGTCAAAAGTGGCACCTGCTAATCACATGGGTTCTGTCAGACAGCCATTTAACTATAAATGCCACAATATAAGGATTTATATTCGGATTTACAATTATATCTATAATGTTTGCATGTGGAATACTATCAAAGGCCTTGAGGAGGTCTAGATATGCTGTATGCACTGCATAATCACTATCCACTGCTTTGATTTCTTGTTCATAGACATAAATGAGTTTAAAGAGGTAGGACCTTCCTTTGAAAAAGCCAAATTAATGTGAGTCCAGGATTGTGAGATTTTCGCTGTCTAGATCAATGAAGTCTAAGATAATGTGCTCCATAGCTTTACATATGAGTCTAGTGAGACTAAAGGATCTATAGTTACCAGAGTCTGTGGTTGGGCCACCCTTGTATAATGGGATTACAATAGTTGTTTTGCAGGCTTCAGGAATGTAACCAGTAGAGTGGCTTAGATTAAAGAGGTAAAGTCAGGGTTCAGAGAGGGCACATCTGGCAATGATAATCAGACAACCTAGTATGTTGTCAGGACCCATGGATGAAGTACTCTTAGTTTTCTATTTTACATTCACACAGGATGTGATATACCACACTGCAGTCTGAAGTTATGTTGTTTCACTGTCAGCCAGAGAACTAGCACTCATAAATGCTCCCAGCCTACAATGTAGAATTGCTTATATGGCATTCCCTGGAATGTTATTGAAACCAGAAGGCATATAACTAGCTGTATCCTTTTATTTATTTTATTTTACTGACTTTTATACAAGGGAACTGCCCTCATCAATCTCCATTCTTCCAACACTATACCAATTGCTATCAAAACTATAAATTTCTACCAGAAGTTCCCAAGTCACGCCTGCCAGTCCTTCTAACACTGTGGGCATAGCTGCATAGCTCACCAGAACCTTCTGCGTTATATCATCAAATATTCCTTTGTTCATTCCCCACTTCTTCCTTAGCAGTTATTTCCTCTTTATTTTTGATCTCATCCTTCATCACAATTTCCTCTTTATTTTTGATCTCATTCCTTGTCATGATTTCCTCTTTATTTTTGATCTCACCCTTTGTCACAATTTCCTCTTTATTTTTGATCTCATCCTTCGTCATGATTTCCTCTTTATTTTTGATCTTATCCCTGATCACTATTTCCTCTTTATTTTTGATCTCACCCTTTGTCACAATTTCCTCTTTATTTTTGATCTCATTCCTTGTCACGATTTCCTCTTTATTTTTGATCTCATCCCTCATCGCTATTTTCTCTTTATTTTTGATCTCAATCCTTGTCACTATTTCCTCTTTATTTTTGATCTCATCCTTCATAACGATTTCCTCTTTATTTTTGATCTCATCCTTCGTCACAATTTCCTCTTTATTTTTGATCTCATCCTTCGTCACGATTTCCTCTTTATTTTTGATCTCATCCTTCGTCACGATTTCCTCTTTATTTTTGATCTCATCCTTCGTCACAATTTCCTCTTTATTTTTTATCTCATCCTTCGTCATTTTTGACATCATTATTAGATTTTTTCTTGTGTTATCCCATGTGTGTGTGTGTGTGTGTGTGTGTGTGTGTGTGTGTGTGTGTGTGTGTGTGTTATTTTTGACATCATTATTAGATTTTTTCTTGTGTTATCCCATGTATGTGTGTGTGTGTGTGTGTGTGTGTGTGTGTGTGTGTGTGTGTGTGTGTGTGTGTGTGTGTGTGTGTGTGTGTGTGCACGTGTGTAGACATGTCTCCACGTATGTGTGTGTGTGTGTGTGTGTGTGTGTGTGTGTGTGTGTGTGTGTGTGTGTGTGTGTGTGTGTGTGTGTGTGTGTGTATGTCTGTGTGTGATTTTCAGCTTTTCATTCATAACTTATTTTACCTCTCTCTAGCCAGGAGATCTGTCAATTCTTCCCATAGTTTCTTCAGGTCTCATAAATGTTTTTAACTCCCTGTCTCACTCCTTCCTTCTTACACTCCTGCATATCATTCTCCATTGTTGTCACCACCTACTTCCTTTCTGCATGATTTACTACTTTATTTCACAACCAGCTGAAGTCCACTTTCTGTAATACTCTATCTCTTTTTGTGATGTGTTCTAGTATTATACCTAGGACACTAAACCACTCAGGGGCTTGATCATAATCAGTCAATAGCACACTAACCTCACCTACAGTCTTCATAGTTATATCAAATAAGACAACATCACTGATATTTCCTTGTTTCTCAGGAGCTGCTCTAAAACATTATCATGCTGACACACATAGGAAATTTACTGTCTGATACTATGTTCTAAAAATACAAAATACCAGAATATGATAGGTTTCATTAAGGATTATCCCTGTGCAATGCCTATTTGCAAAGCAACACTGCATCACTGTAATTTATTTACACAGGCAGCAGGTCTTTGAATTCCTAGCACATAGTACAAGCACATCATTTTAGCATAAAGGAGGTGTATCTATTAAAGAAAGTTTTACGTGTGTAGAAATCTTGTATGTCATTCATCCCATCCTTGGTTTCACATTCTGTGACAGATTAAACTAACAAACTTTTGTTTTGGATATTTTGAAAATAAGTACTGGTGTATACAGCAGTTTTATATGTATGAGAAAAACTGTGAGAAAGCTGTCAGGAAGAATTTATGAACACCATTTGGCTATAAAGAAAAATGCACTAGTATTTTTTTAGCCAAACACTTACTAAAGTGCACTAATTTAAAAAAATTACAGCTTTTCATAGTAGATGCGGTCAGTATGGAAGAATTTGTAGGTAATTACAATGTTCTCCTTGAAAATCATGAATCCTGATGACAAATAGAACTGTTGGCAATTAAGTTTCCCAGTCTAAATGTTTTCTGAGGGCACAAAGACTTTCAGTGATAAATACTATTGCTCCTAGTAGCCATGATTTGCTTATTTACAGAAATATGTTTTAATTTTAGAAAAGTTATATTAGAATTTTTGTCAGCAACACTATACCACTTCAGACAGAGAATACCATTTCTGATTGGTTAGTACTTGGTTATATTTCTTGAACATGTTTTAAAATTCACTGTAACTTTAAGAAGAAAAGAGGAAACAGAGACAAGTATTTTATTGGTTCGGGATGATCATGTGATTCATTTGATACTTCTTTTAAACTTGAATTGTGTACTTGGTTTTAACTTTGATGAAGTTCTATTGAAAATAAAAAGAACAAAAGTGCTTGGCAGTTAAAACTTGTGCTTGGGACTCCTTCCGAGCTTCCCTTTGTAGGATTGTTCAAAGTTCATATAAGGATCTATGTTTAATGATCGAACAAAATGTTCATCATACATAGACCATCAAAATTTCCCTTTATCGAATGGCCATATGATCATAAATAATTTAATTGAACGATTATGGTTGACCAACATAAAGGAACTGAATGTAGTACCTACTTATTTATTTATTTATTTATTACATTTGTTGACCGGGAAAGTCCACTGGGCCAAGGAAGAGCCCATTTTCAGTGGTAATGTAGTGATAAAGAAACCCGCTCTTTCTCTAATGTAGTGACAGCTCAGAGTTGGTATATATATATAATTAGCAGGGTTGTGGAGGTGCAGCCCCACTCAAGAGGAGGATGAACACCAGACCATCCTTTTGTGGGGGGGTTGCATCCCCACACACACCCTTATGTGGGGGCTGCTCCCCCACACACCCACTAACTATATATACCAACGGGCTATTGAGAGATGACCTCTGCCTTGGACAGAGCCTTAGCAGACAACATTCTGTCAAATCTATTACACATTCACAAATCCAGTGGTGTTATAACACTCATTCAAGGGTCCTAAATCTTTTTGCAGAATTAACAGAACATGCTGAAGGGATGGGACTATATTACAGAGAATACCATTCCATTGGAACTATCTGCTACTCTGCAGAAAACAGAGTACTTCCCTTATTGTATTCAAATGTAATTTGGATGACTGAATGGTTAAGTGCAAATTCACGCCTTGTTTAACACCAATGGCTCTCATGAATAAGAAAAATGTAATTACCCCAGCATTTACTTGTTCAGATCAGCTATGGATATTTATATTGCAAAATATAAGGGATAATAATTACCATATGAATGTAAGGCTAGGTTTCTTAAGATCACTAGTCTAGTAAGTACCTATGAATCTATGAAGACCACACGCATGTAGACATATGTGCACAAACACACACCCACATCTCTCTAGCCCTCTACTCAGTGTCATACATACTCATCAGGGGTGGTCTTTGCTTAACCTTCCAGGCTATGAATGACCCAGCACTCTTTGAACTCCTTCACCTAAATAGAATCAGTGGTAAACAAAACCCCCATTATAAATACCTTAACATATACTACTACATCAACAACTCCATGTGGTGTGACACATATCTTACCCAATGTGTACCCCATTTCTGGAATAGGCTATTCTTACCTATCAAGCAATCCACTTCCTTAACAGCCTTTAAAACCAGTCTGAATGACTAGATAGGTAATTGCAAATGTTCACTATAGTATGTGGCGAAAGTCTTTTTAATGGTGGTGGGATATTGTTAGCACTCTCCCTCACAAAGTACTCAGTGATATGGCTGAACTTCTTAATAAAAACCTTGAACCTATAGCCCATTTCCTAAGGCCAAAATGCTGGATTATTTTACATTAAGAAGTAATCTATTTTTTAAGCCAGTTCTTAAAGGTTTATAGATTATCAGGCTAATGACCACTAGGCCCTTTACAAGTTTGGCCAAGCACTCCAAACCATTTGGGTCCCAAGTATCATATGCGGGCATATATAGGCAGGTAGCTAAGGATTTATAGGGGGGGTGTTAGTTAGGATAATACTTTTCTTATTGACGGCCTCTGTCCATAAGGGATATGGTGGCTAGACCAGAGATAAATTTATGATTTCTCATTCAGTTGTCAAGGTTTGAAGAGAGTCAGGGATGAACTCTGTTTTATATGGATGGGGAGCCTATTCCATAGTGTGGGAATCCTTTGGAATACATATCTGTTTCTCCAGCATGTTTTCTTTATGTCACAAGAGAAGTTCAGGTCCCTGGATCTAGTGCTTCTAGTGCTGTTTGTTTTGCACATGTGCAACAGATCTTTCAGGGTTGATATGAGAAAGTCCTGTAAGCCAGGCAAAGATCCCCTCTCAGCAGTCTGTAGGAGAGTGAGTACAGAGACAGAGCATTTAGGCAATCAGTGTAAGACAGGTTATTCATGCTCTGAATTCTCTACATGAGAAATATTTGCGGCATTCCAACTGTTGCAAGTTATGTACGGGTTTACAACTAGCTCAGAGAGCTTGTCAACAATGTCTGAGTGGGGTATTGTATCAAATGCCCTAGCAAGGTCAACATACTCTGTATGCACTGTTTTGCCCTCATCCATTGCCTTGGTGACCCTTTCAAAGAAGCCTATCAGATTAAATAGGCAGGGCCTGCCCTTAATAAAGCAAAGGTTGGGTGGGTCCAGTGTCTGTGGATTACCAATGTCCTTATTTATCATTCCCATGATAATTTATTCCATGGCTTTGCATATTAGGCTTGTTAGCTTGATTGATCTGTAGTCCTCTGGGTCTGTTGATAGACTACCCTTGTGGAGGGGAATGACTGTTGTGGTCCTCCATTCACTTGGAATATAGCTTGTTTCAAGGCTGTAGTAGTAGAGTGCCTCAAATAGTCCTTATAGGTCATGTTTTAGACCATTCAGGAGGCAACTGGGGATTCTGTCAGGATCTATGGAGGTGGTGGTCTTGACTTTAGTTAGTACTGCCAGCACCTGGCCCCTGCTGTTAGCCCGGAGACGTATGTTGGAGGGGATTTCACCATGTAGCTAGGGGGGACTGGGGGTGACGTTTGAGCTGAATTTATCAGCCATTAGATTTGCTATGTCACCCTGATCAGTGTAGATGGTACCATTCATCATCAGTTCAGCATACTGTTGTGAGTCACCTCTAAGGTTTGGATGAAGCTGAAGATGGCCTTCTGATTGTCCTTGGCCTACGAGGCTATCCTGACCTCACATTTTGCCTTGCTGGACTTAATTACACCTCTTAGTTTCTTATTTAATTGTATAAGAGAGTATTTGCCTTTAAGGGAGTTGCTTTTCCTGATTTTGGCCATGAGGTTTATTCTTTTATTATATACCTTTTAGGTAAGGATCCCACCAGTGGGGTTTGTTTTTAGTCTTTGTTTTTATTTCTGGTAGGTATAGCAGCTTCTAATCAGCCAGTCACATGTTTGTACAGTGACTCTGTGAATAATTCTGCATAGGTAGCTGTGGTCTCTGTGTTGGGGGGAGTCTTGAATTTTGACAAACTGGATTTGTAGGGGGGCTGTTAGTTAGGATAATACTTTTCTTATTGATGGCCTTATTAGGATTTAGTTATCCTTTGAATACTTCCTAACTGTCACTAGTTTAGCTGGATTTTCTGGGATGATGTTTACTTCAAATGTGACAGCTTTGTGATCTGACCAAGTAGTGAGGATGTAACATGGTGGGGGGGGGGCATGCAATGCTCTACCAGATCCAGTATGTTCGACTTTGATCCTCTGGTTGGAGCCTACACTACATGTTATGGGATATTTGTGGTAATAAAGTCCAAGAAGCATTGTGCGTATGAGTTTGAAGCAGTGCTCATTTCACAGTCTATACAGGGATAAAAAACGTAACTAACTGCAGCAAAAAAGCAAAGACTCCATATAGAAAAACGTAAACCAACAGCTGATATCAGATCCAAACTGGAGTCACCACATGGAAGAATCGAATAGGTAAAAAGTCTTTTATTGTTCCATAAAAACACAAGCGCTTTCACGTAGATAAACTACGCTTCTTCAGGTGTAAATATCTAGAGAAAATCAAACTTCTTTTATACACAGCCTTTTGGCGCGAAAACCAAAACTCAAAGCAGTGAAATCACTGTTATAATTAACCAATGATGTTCTTAAATCGGCAATGAACAAAAAAGCAAAACAAAAACAACTAATCAGTTCATAAAAACTCAAGCCCATAAAAAACACATTAGATGCAAAACTGTAAACATTTATAATAATGCATCAACTCAATATTGCACAAGAAGCGCTAAAGGCATTAAAGCGCTGCAAACATATATGACATTAAAAACTAAAATCCCGGTACGCTAAACTGACAGTATAACAAAATTCCTATAAGGTTATATTGGCTTTATGTCTGTAACGCCAACCTACTTGATGTCCATTTATATATTAAAACCAATAAAGCTAGTCAAAATTGGCATTGCTTTTAATGCAAAAGTGCTTGCAGTATATATTGACTAACATCTAAAACTCAAAATTGACTAATCCATGGATTAAACCCAGGATTTGCCGCTTTAAAACTCATACACTCTGTATCTTAATAATTAAAACAAATTCAACAGCTAACAAGCTGTGTTGAATGTAAAGAACACTATTCTAAAGTCCATGGAAACAGTAAACGGAAGACAGAATAAACGTCTCCTTAGGTTCCAAAGGTTTTCTAAGACTAAATATACAAGTCATCATAAAGTATCAATATATTCAATGAAATTTAAGCCTTAGAAAAAACTGTCAGTAACTACTGACCATACAACTAATGTATATTAACATAAGCTCTCAAAAAACATATCGCCGATCCGGCATTATGAGACTTTTTACATAATAAAATATCTTTACTTACTCAACTCCTTCACATAATAATGCGATAAACATAATTAATTAAAGGTGCCCCTTCGCAAAATGGTAAAACACAATCTACAGCTAACAAGCTGTGATAAAAGTAGAAATGCAGTGTTATGGAATCCATGGAAACAATGGACAGAAGGTAGAAAAAACATCACCCAAGTTCCAAAAAGTTTTCTAAGACTAGATATCCAGATCATCTCACTTCTAAATCATAAAATACCAAGATGTACGATGAAAAATCCTTCAGCGTAAAACGATAACTATATGCATTATATGAGCTTAAACATTAAAGGGACTATGTATAATTGCCTATCATGCAGCTAATATGTACTGACATGGACTCTCAAGAAATATATAACCGATCCGGCAATGTGAAACATCTTCCATTATGAAATGCCTTCAGTTATTCATCCCCTCCATATGATAATCGTATGAACATAGTTAATCGGGAATATCTCATCGCAAGACAGTAATACAATAAAACAGTATATATAGAAGGACTGAGTCCAGTCATAAAACATGAACCATCTGGCGTTATCTGATTGTTAAAAAATTAACTTCAAAAGTCTCTCACTCCATAAACTAGGCGAAAGTCATAGCATACAAAAATTCTCTTGCATAGAAAAATGGAGTATTGCTATGACAGGCTATATAAATGGAATATATTAATATGTAATATCTGATATAATAAGGAACTAATAATGTGCATATGAATGCTATATTTTATAAAAATATTTATATCCAACCTATAAAAAACATAATGAATATGGATAAACTAATATATTAATAATACTTATAAATAATATGAGATTTTAAAACATAAATCAACATATTAAATTTTATACAGATATAAATGTATAATATTATAAACACTTCTTTTTTGATTATAATCAAATATAACAGTAAATCTATCTAAACATAACTAAAAATATGTGAAATTTACCACTATGTTAATATTTCTTCCTATTATTCAGGATGGGCTTAACTGATACAGATTGATTAATCCCAGGAAATATATGGGCTTTCAAAGTCAAAATCTATTTCAGCTCTCTAATAGCTAACTGATTAATATATATATATAATATATATTAATCAATCTGTATCAGTTAAGCCCATCCTGAATAATAGGAAGAAATATTAACATAGTGGTAAATTTCACATATTTTTAGTTATGTTTAGATAGATTTACTGTTATATTTGATTATAATCAAAAAAGAAGTGTTTATATTATTATACATTTATATCTGTATAAAATTTAATATGTTGATTTATGTTTTAAAATCTCATATTATTTATAAGTATTATTAATATATTAGTTTATCCATATTCATTATGTTTTTTATAGGTTGGATATAAATATTTTTATAAAATATAGCATTCATATGCACATTATTAGTTCCTTATTATATCAGATATTACATATTAATATATTCCATTTATATAGCCTGTCATAGCAATACTCCATTTTTCTATGCAAGAGAATTTTTGTATGCTATGACTTTCGCCTAGTTTATGGAGTGAGAGACTTTTGAAGTTAATTTTTTAACAATCAGATAACGCCAGATGGTTCATGTTTTATGACTGGACTCAGTCCTTCTATATATACTGTTTTATTGTATTACTGTTCTATGAGATATTCCCGATTAACTATGTTCATACGATTATCATATGGAGGGATGAATAACTGAAGGCATTTCATAATGGAAGATGTTTCACATTGCCGGATCGGTTATATATTTCTTGAGAGTCCATGTCAGTACATATTAGCTGCATGATAGGCAATTATACATAGTCCCTTTAATGTTTAAGCTCATATAATGCATATAGTTATCGTTTTACGCTGAAGGATTTTTCATCGTACATCTTGGTATTTTATGATTTAGAAGTGAGATGATCTGGATATCTAGTCTTAGAAAACTTTTTGGAACTTGGGTGATGTTTTTTCTACCTTCTGTCCATTGTTTCCATGGATTCCATAACACTGCATTTCTACTTTTATCACAGCTTGTTAGCTGTAGATTGTGTTTTACCATTTTGCAAAGGGGCACCTTTAATTAATTATGTTTATCGCATTATTATGTGAAGGAGTTGAGTAAGTAAAGATATTTTATGTAAAAAGTCTCATAATGCCGGATCGGCGATATGTTTTTTGAGAGCTTATGTTAATATACATTAGTTGTATGGTCAGTAGTTACTGACAGTTTTTTCTAAGGCTTAAATTTCATTGAATATATTGATACTTTATGATGACTTGTATATTTAGTCTTAGAAAACCTTTTGGAACCTAAGGAGACGTTTATTCTGTCTTCCGTTTACTGTTTCCATGGACTTTAGAATAGTGTTCTTTACATTCAACACAGCTTGTTAGCTGTTGAATTTATTTTAATTATTAAGATACAGAGTGTATGAGTTTTAAAGCGGCAAATCCTGGGTTTAATCCATGGATTAGTCAATTTTGAGTTTTAGATGTTAGTCAATATATACTGCAAGCACTTTTGCATTAAAAGCAATGCCAATTTTGACTAGCTTTATTGGTTTTAATATATAAATGGACATCAAGTAGGTTGGCGTTACAGACATAAAGCCAATATAACCTTATAGGAATTTTGTTATACTGTCAGTTTAGCTGCATGGATTTTAGTTTTTAATGTCATATATGTTTGCAGCGCTTTAATGCCTTTAGCGCTTCTTGTGCAATATTGAGTTGATGCATTATTATAAATGTTTACAGTTTTGCATCTAATGTGTTTTTTATGGGCTTGAGATTTTATGAACTGATTAGTTGTTTTTGTTTTGCTTTTTTGTTCATTGCCGATTTAAGAACATCATTGGTTAATTATAACAGTGATTTCACTGCTTTGAGTTTTGGTTTTCGTGCCAAAAGGCTGTGTATAAAAGAAGTTTGATTTTCTCTAGATATTTACACCTGAAGAAGCGTATCTATACAGGGGTAGTTAAAGTCACCCATGAATAGGGTGTTTGGTTGGATGGTGAACTCCTCTAGTAGGTTTAGGTAAGAGTCGTGAGACTCTAAGGGCATAGATGGTCTGTGGTGAGGGACCTTACCTATGGTGACCTGCATGTGGATGAACTCCAATGTATCTTCTTGTTTAACCAACCTGGAGGCATGTTTGTTGTTAACATACATTGAAACACCACCACCAACTTTGGCCCCAGTCTGTGCTGCTGTTGGTCCAAATATGCAGAAGGCACTGTAGCCTTGCAAACCCACAGTACTTCCTATGGCTTTAAAGCAAATCCCGGTCACAACACAGATGTCTGCATTCTCCAGAGTGAGGAGTGCTTGAGGGGTGTGGAATTTTTTGTTTAGACATTGAGTGGTAACACTTTAAGGTTGCTTGTAAACTTTGTCACTATGTTGGTTGTGTTGTCTTTTCAGCATAACCTCAAAAAGGCTCTAAGGAGGTGCATAAAGTTTTAGCCAATATCTGAAAACATAGGGGGAACAGGTGCATCTCATCCTTGGCAAAGCAATGTGGTCTTTTGACCATGTTCTCCCATGCTGACCAATATTTGATCCACTGGAGTGACACCAGAACCTAAGCCATTTATTAAAATCAATAATTTTATGTTCGTACTGTGGAATAATCCTTGGTGAAGGTAGAATGCTGCTCAATGCAAGGGTCATACCTATCTGTAATACATATTCCAAGAGATGTATTATGTATTTTTTCATATGATCCATTGAGGTATGTGTAATACCATTTACATCCACATGGACTGTGATATAATGATAGTGGTATCTGAGGTGCAGTAACTTGAGAGAGTGAGTGGTATTGTGGAGCTTCAGAAAGGCAACTAACTGTTATCTTCTTCTTGGTCAACCTAGTGAACTCTGGGACATTTGTGTGTCACACAATGAAGTCAACAATGACAAAAGGGTTGGGTAAAGTATATGCTTGCCTTTTGGGCTTTGCTCTTGGGGGACCATTGGGTCTAGCCTAATGTGAGATGTTTGGTATTGCTTTTGACATGTGTTTCGGTGATTTCTGAGGAAGAGTGTTGCCATTAGGTGGCTTTGGAGATCTTTGAGATTTAGGAAGGTTTCTTTTAAATGTCTAAGCATAAGACAATCTGTGTATGTTGTGAACAGTATGTGTAAGGAATGTAGTGTGGGTATTCCTAACAACCTCATTTTGCGAGATTTTTGCCTCCAAAGAAGTTCTGTATTTACATCCCTCACATACTGCATGATTTTCTTTAATGAATAACTGGTTACCTGAGAGCATGAGACAATTGCTACATTGCCTTAAGATGCCCAAGTCTACCAAGCTAACAACAGAGACATTTGGAAATTGCATATCCATGTTGTCTGGGTCTGTAATGGGATTGGTTGTTTAGGATTAAGAACTGGGTTTAACAGGGGTCTCCTAGACAGTTATATAATGCTAGGATATGATAGTAGCTGCTGTAAGCTTATTTCTGCACAGTGCCACACTGTTTAAGAGGTTTTGGATCTAATCTTAACTTTATAGGTAAATTTTACTGTCTAGGTGTTTGCTACTATACAGGGCACTGCTAAGTGATGCGGTCCAGTGAAAAGCTCCACATGGAGAAAAAAAAACTTGAAAACTGACTCAAGACATTGAAATCCTTTTTAATGATAAGCCATGCTTCATTTAGGTGACCTAGTATGGCAGAGGAATACTGAATCATGGACTTACTGGTTCAATATGGCTTCATCATATTGTTGCCATATTGGGTAAATGAAAATGCTGTAAACTTGGAAGGTCAAGATTTGAACCCTCTGGCACCCCTGTGATAACACTCTGAATTTCACAGATATCTGCCATCTTGCTTCTGTGCTGTGTTGGATTTGTAGTTCCTGAACCATGATGAGAGTAGACAGTGAAACACTAGCAATGGTAAGTTTGTTTACTGTGTCAAGAACTTTTCATGAATCAAGTGAAAACTGTTATCATCTGAAACAATCTGTCAGTACTAATCTGTTTGTCTGCAGATATTTGTAACATTGCACTTTCTGCTCCGTAGCTTGTGATAAAGCTATGCTGAGTACTAGAGTAAGTTTAAACATTGAATGATGTATCACCACAACATTTTATGTATTTTTACTAGATGCAGCTGTTCTATTAATTGCACAATACCTGATTAGAATGGGGTACACACAAATTAACTGGCAATGTAAACATGTTAAAAAACATAACTAGGATGTTGGGTTTAAAGTGCACTGACTGGAGAACTAGCAGACAGTTAGCCGTATACAGAAGACTTTAAAAGTAGCTTTAAATGAAGCCTCAGTGACTTGATTAGCTATGGAATTAGACCCCGTGAAGCATAGATGGCAGATAATCCCTTGGTTATATAGTTATTTCATATGTAATAAGGGTAGGAGAAGAAGCAGATGTAGAAACAAATATTCACACACCACCTACTCTTTGTAATATGAGAACAACAGACAGAGATGTTGTAGAGATGAAGCTAAATCAGACAGTCAAAAGATTTGCTGTAGCAGCTAGCAGCAGAAAAAGACTTAGATCAAGAATCACATAACAGATATGTGCAAAAACAAAGAAAATGCATTGGACAGAGAAACATTGAGAGAAAAGGGGAATAAATTAAAAGAGAGAGAGAGAAGGTTAGAAAGAGAAATACAGAAACAGAAAAGTGTCCATGCAGATGTTGTGTCACAATATGGCTTGGCAGTTTCTGAGATGTTTATTGCCAAAATGTGATATTTTGAATGACAGTCCACACTTTCAACCACTGCCATAGGACTTCTTCTGACATATTGTAGAACTAGAGTTATTTCTATCATTCATTGCCATGTTAACGTTTGTTGCCTACAGTATCTTAAGTTTCTACATTATTTAGAAGAAGACTGGGATTTTGGAAATCAGGTTAGTTTATTAATTTTCATATATTTTTTCACAGTACAGAGTTACTCAAATCAGGAATGTGCTGTGTAAAAAGGGTAATGTGATAACTCCCACCTAAACACTGAGAAAAAGAGGTCAGGTGTGAAGATAACCATAGGAGATCAGGGGAACAAAGCAGTGATAATGGCAGACAGGACATAATAGCCCTGAAGAACCTGAATATAGGCCTAATTAACACATCTGCATAAGAAAGCAAATGTGAGAATAGGAAATAACTACATAAAACAATCGAGAAGGTAAAAAACATGGAGATGCAAGAACTTGAGGAGAAAACGCCTGACTGGGAGCAATTAACTTAGTGTCACCTATCAGCTGTGGAATGTGGCACGGCAAGCATCCTATATGCACCCTCAGTTTCTAAAAAAAGAGTTAAAACATAAACCAAACAAATTTAAATATTTTATGAATAGGTAATGCTATTAAAAAGTACAAACAGCAATTTTGTTCTACAAGAACCATTCTTTACAATGATGAGTCAAAACAATTAAAGTATTTACATCAGTCCTATAATATATTATAATGCAAAAAAGGCCTTTTTTTTGCAAACAGTTTTTCATATCTTACAAACTTCACACCTAGACACAGCAGCACATCATTATTCATATGATGTCAAGTAAATCTTTCTGAGTTTTTTTTTTTTTTTTTTTTGGAGATTCATGTACTAATAATTAAATTCTGTTTTATTTGTGTATTTGTGCATGCACGTATGGATGTATGAATGAAATGAATGCATGCATTTGCATTTGTTAACCAGGCCAGAGCATGGATCACAATAGCCCTATTTCCACATCAGAAAAAGAAAGAAAGAAAGAAAGAAAGAAAGAAAGAAAGAAAGAAAGAAAGAAAGAAAGAAAGAAAGAAGCTAGACAAGCATGCCAGCTGAAAAAAATGAACTGTATGCATAGCAAGGCGTATACATATGTACAATAGCTTGCATAAGTTGAAGACAGACGTCAATTGCTGCTTGTGAGACAGCAGTACTAATCAAAGTCAGACAGGAAAGGGGATGCCACAGTGATAGGGGGAAGGGCTGGCATAATGGTTAAGGTGTTTACCTTACAAACACAACATGCAGGGTTCAATTCTCACACAAGGTAATTGGCTAGGCTTAAAATGGCCCACATGGGCAAGTTAGCCTAGTACTAATCTATGGATCTATGGACCTATAAACAGAGGGAGGGTGAGTGGGTTAAGTGATGTGGTCTAACTGGGAAGGACAAGCATTTGGTTTGCATAAGAATGTGAAATTTTAGTCGGGACCTGAAGCAGTTATGAATGGAAAATTTCCCTAATTAATTAATTAATTTGCAGTTGTTTACCAGGAAAGTCTGACTGGTCAAAAACATCTTTCCAGTGGAGGACCAGGGAGAAAAAAAAATCCAAAAAGAAAATTATTTTTAACAGGATACACATAGTATCTTGGCATAAGAAAATATATAAAAAAAATGCTTTGAATATAATTTGGCATAGGCAGCTAAAGAAAACATCAAGTAGAAAAATGCCAGCTAAGATTTAAATTATGGCATTGTGGTGAAATATGAGTAAGAGGGTTTTTGTAATTATTAAAGAAGGCTATAGTAAGAAAATAAACAAAGGGTATACAATGGCAGTGGGGCAGAATTTAGAATCCTCACAGATATTAAGCAGATTATAAGTTAGACAAGTGAGGAACATTGTTTCACAGACCAGTAAGGCACTACGACTAGCTGATTTGCTGCAGGAGGAAAGTAATGGTTTGAGATGAGAGAGTAAGCAGATGCGAGCTTTAGGTAAAGTGTGACTAGTGTGAGATAAATGGGAGAAAGAGTATTACTGATTATAAAGGAGAGAAAAGAATAGAACTGAGTCAAAGACTGGCAGTTAGCTGAACATAATAAAGATCATTGTGAATCAGTTCTAGAGGAGCTGGGCTTACTCATACCAACACACAGACCTCTCAACTGTCCCTATTTTGAAGGAACATTTGGTACTTTTCTGTTATCGGGGCAACAGCTGTAAAGCGCAACCCCGCACATGCAATGATCGCATAGCTGTCACCGAGAATTTATATCTGCACTAAGTAGCACTCTGTAAAAACCTGACACCCGTTACATGCTTAGAGGAGGTGTTTAACCAGATGGAACACCATAAGTCAGGAGTTACTTGTGCCTTTGAATTCCGGCTTCCTGGATTCTTTTGTAATGCGTTGTCGTAGTTTGACTCTTTACTTATGTTCAGCACTGCACCATGCGGACTAAGTGTTATAGTTTATTACACACGTAAAGTTTGGAACCTAACATACTGCTTTAAGTTTGAATACCCACCCACCTAGATATTTGAAAGCACAGTTGAAAGGCAGATGTTTAGTTTTTAATGGATCACAGAATGCTGGCAGCCTTGAAACAATAATATCAAAGGATTAATGTCCCTGTATAAGTGGAAGCATTTGCACTAAGCAACTTTTGTCATGGTGGCTATTCCTAGGTGAACATGTTAAGTGTTCAAAATGATCAAAACAGAATCCAAGGGAGAGAGGGCATTCAGAAGCGGTTCGCCTCACTGAAATACATGCAAATCGGACTTTCAGGCTATCAAATATTCTTTTGAGAGTGAGAGAACTAATAAAACAGTTAAAGCAGCATCTTGTCCACCAAGAACAAATGGGTCGACTAACAACAGAGAGGATGCAAGAGGGAGGCCCTTTTCTGGTAACTATGTAAATAAAATTAGAGCTACAGAAAGCCTTGTTTTCCACCATTGTAATCAAGCTGAGTTCATACTTACATATGGAAGATTAATAACATAGGCTAATAAGATCATTGCATGCGCGGGGTAGCGCTTTACAGCTGTTGCCCCGATAATGGAAAAGCACCGAACATTCCAGTTTTCAGACCTAATTTACCCCGGTAGATGCTCTATCCATTTTTGGAATATGTCACTATTTTCAGGATTGATTTACCCCTTTGCACAATTTAAAAAAAATTTGAATCCCCCCTCATTACATATGTTTTTTGAAACTGTCTAGTACACAGAAAACCATACTACGTGACCAACTTTCTAGTGGCAACAATGCTTTAAAGACAAAGGACACACATCTTACTTATTCCTTTTTCTAAAGCAAAAATAAATGATGTGTGGTACAATTTTGCAATATAGTTCATTAAAGTCTACAGATTTTACACTGTTTTCTTTGACAATGTGTTTATAATGTTCTATCATTTTGTCACTCATTCCTGGGGATTCAATAAACTCCATGTAGGTTTAGCACAAAGCCTACACACAGTTTATGTGTTTGCGTGGTGAGCAGCTGTGCTAATCATATATGCATGGCGCGCACTGCATTTAAACGTAAACAAGCATGGTTTTATGGCCAGCAACAGTGTTGCCGGCCAGGAAACCATGTAAAGCAACACAAACAACTGCAGACACATGTACCTGTTTATCTACAGGGAAAGTAAGTCTGTGGGATTGCATGGAAAGCCACAATGACTACCAGGGTTTTTAATAAAGCAATGTATGTAGTTCAAGCACATTGCATGAAAATGTATACAGTGCAGAGTAGTGTGGAAACCCGTGTCATGCATAATGAATAAAAGTTGTGTAAATGATCAGTAAGGGTACATAGATTGCATTATAAATGAATAGTCAGGGGAATATTTATATTAAAAAGGACACACAGATGAATTGTAGGAATGAACACAGGGGGAAGAGGACAGGTGAAACATGGTAATGTACAGAAGACAAGGGCTTGTCAATGAAGACAGCTGTAGCATGAACAGTAATCACATATTGCCATGATACAGTATGGACTGCACAGTTATCGTATATTATGTGACTGCCACACATGGTGATACATCAATGGAGCAGATACTTTGTGATGTAAGCATCCTGACATGAACAATAGACAAGACATGTATCAATGATAGCGTATACAATAGGGATTTTGTGTATATTGTGAAGCTGTACAAAATGAGTTGCCTGAATATGAATATATTGTCAGCATAGGTCTCAACCAACTGATACACATTGTAACAGGCCCATGAACAATAGTAGACAGAAGCATGCACAATCAGGGACAATATTAGACTAATACCACCAGTAACCCCTATGTCTTCCACATAATGTGTGTGATTGTGAGTGATCATAATGGTTCTGAAAGAACACACTTGCACAACTATTATGATTTGTCAGCAATCTATGAGAGGAATCAAGCATACTTTCCTCAAAATTTAACATCCTAGCCATTATTATACACTGTAAAAATTCCCTGTATCTATATTATGGAAGATAAATATATTCTGCATATGTGTATACTTGTCTGATTGCATTACATCCTGCCACTGTCCATATGGGACAGGTGCACCACACTAGGACAGAATTAGCAATCACACATGCAGTAGCCTTGAAATGGCTTGCAGAGGCTCATAGAAGAACTCTGCTTCATGATGCATGCATGGATATTTGACATGAGGACATCCTCTACTCCCCTGCAGGAAGGATGCCATGTGACCAGTGCAAAAAGGAGGATGGTGGATGCATGAGGTTACTTGAAATGTTTTCCAAGTGGTACTGCAATGAAGAATGATTCCAAAGATCATACAGTGCCCATAACATACCACCAACCACACATATACACATTAGTAGACTGGGCCTGATTTGAACATTACACCTGTGTAGGTATAGAATATGTATGCCATGCAATATCACAAGAGCAACACCACAAATGTCTGATAGTAACACTGTCACTTTGCACTTTATAGAGTATGATAGCAGCATTGTATCCTGAGGAGAACATTTTGGGAAGAGTGTGGGACATGGATATGGAATCGCATAATTGTGCAAAATAGTCTCAAAAGTGATACATATATGTACAGACACACAAGTTGCCTGCTGTCAGATTAGAACCACAATATGTGCAGGTAAACTAGTTTGCAAACACAATAGTTAATGTTACTGCCATAGCACAGGCTTGTCTTAAACATTGTCAGAGTGTATGATATACAGGATAACATCATCACTCTATGTTACAATGAGATGTTCACAGTAGGATTTGACATAGCTGTGGACTCGCATATCATTCTAAAATTGTCACCATAGTGATTGTTGACTAAACAAACAGTTGACTCCAGTGAGTATAGAACCCCTACCTACCTACCTGTTTACACAACACAGTACTTAACACAGGTACCACAGCACAAGTCTGGCTTTTATAGTTTCTGACAACACATTATAGCTGATGACATCAGCAGTGTCTTGTGAGAAGAAGATGCTAATAGCAGTGCCCAACATGGTGTAAAATGCTCTCTCAAATGTCAACCACGTGAGCACACACACACACACGCACACGCACACACACACACACACACACACACACACACACACACACACACACACACACACACACACACACACACACACACACCCACACCCACGCACACACACACACACACACACACACACACACACACACACACACACACACACACACACACACACACACCCACATGCACACACACACACACACACACACACACACACACGCATGCGCGTGCATACTAACTGACCACAGTGAAAACAGAACCCCTAGCTAAGTATACCAACTCAAGACGATAGTATTTAACACAAGCATCACAGCATACGTTTGCCTTTTACAGTGTACAGCAACACTTTACAGCTAATGACATTAGCAGTCTCTGATGAGAAGGAAATGGTAATAGCAGTGTCCCACATGCTGGTATAAACTGCTCTCTCGAATGTCAACTACATGAACACACACACACACACACACACACACACACACACACACACACACACACACACACACCAATTGACCACAGTGAGAACAGAACCCCTACCTAACTAAGTTCATCAACTAGAGAGGGAAGTATTTAACTCAAGCACCACAGCACAAGCCTGGGTAAAATATGTATTTCTCAGTTGTCTCTGATACACACAGATGTCTTAGAGTCTGACTTAAGTTCTGAATATGTCTTTCGTAATCCCTTTTAAACAAAATGGCTGTTAATGAAAGATTAGAGACCAATATTTAACAAGTAATAGTAATTAAAGAAATAAAAATTATAAATAGATAGCAGTCACATATAGATATTTGAAACTGTACCCCTGGTGATGTGTATAGAATAAGATACTTAATGCTGTCATGTTACTGAGGTACATGGAAGTTTATAAGTAATATTTTATACAGAACATAGAAAACATTAATAGTATGTGTTTTATGATATATAAAAATAAGATGTGAATCACAATGGTCCTTCACTCTCACTTTATAATGTGTTTTAGATGTATTACGATAGACTGTTGTTAGCTTCCACATAAAAATATGTATATATTATTAATAATATATGATGTACAAATGCTTATTACAATTCAAGCACTGATAGATGCATATTTTTTTATAAAATCTGGAGTACAAATTGTAGCATATTAGCCCATTCTATAAATGGAAATATTGGTGTTCAAAGATTTATTTAAGCCTAGAGTGTGTATTTCCTTATTTTTTCCCTGCAAAAATCATTATCTCTACATATACTGATGTTTAAGACATGGGGATGTCTCCTAAAGTTTCAATTACATCAGACAGATACAGCTACACATTTTTATAGATGTTTTAATAGCATAAAGAACCTTATTATACTTCATAAATATACACTGGTATATAGGTTCATAGGTTCATAGGTTGGTACTAGGCTATCAGCCCTAGGGCCTATACAAGCCTAGCCATAACAATTCCCTGGCTATTTCTTCCCACACTATTTACTTCCCTGGACCCCTGTCTAGCAGGGTGACTGACATGATCCCTGGGGTGAATTTCCTGTCTCCCATCCAATCGTTAAGGTTCCTTTTGAAGAGGGCCAAATAGGCGCTCTGCTTGACATGTATGGGCAGTCTATTCCAGAGTCTGGGGAGTCTCTGGGTCAGGAAACTATCCCTCCAGCATGTTTTGTTTATTGTGATGACAAGGTTTTGATCCCTGGAGCATGTGGCTCTGAGAGATTGGGATTTCTTTAAGTGTAGCATGTCCAACAGCTCTGGGTTTGACATGACCTTGTATGTTAAGCAGAGATCGCCTCTGAGTAGACGATATGTGACAGAGTATAGCTGGTGTTTTTTTAAGGCAGTCAGTGTAGGGCATCTGCTTTAGGCCTGTGATTCTTTTAGTGAGGTATTTCTGCGGCCTTTCCAATTGTTGCAGATGTCTTGAGAGGTACATACCAAATGGGGTATTGTATTTTATAATGCCTCTAATGAGGGATGAGTACAGTGGGACAATGACCTCATTTTTTCTGGATGAAAAGCCCTTAGTGATAAGGTGTGCCACACAGAAGGATTTCCTGACTGTTGTGGCAATGTGGTTATTGAAGGTGAGACCACTGTCCACCTGTGTCCCTAAGTCTCTTATCACACTTTTGATGTTTAGTGTACTGCCACCTATGTGGTAATTCATGGGTTCATGTTTTTTTTCCCAAAGGGGATAACTATACATTTCTTGGCATTGAGCTTGAGCCCATCACTCTGGCACCAAGCCTCTGTTTCTGTAAGGCCCTTTTGTAGAGTGTCCACATCATTTGAGGATTCAGTAATGGCTCACAGTTTGCAGTCATCTGCAAACTTTGTTAGCCAGAGTCCCTTATTGTTGGCTTGTACTTCAGAGAAGTAGATGCCAAACATGAACGGTCCCAGGACTGAACCCTGAGGTACTCCACTTGTCACTTGTCTGGAGCTGGATTTGGAGTCGGCTACTTTTACAGTGCGAGTTCTGTCAGTAAGCCAGTTGGCAACCCATCGAGTGATGTAGGGATTAATGCCCAGTTTAGTAAGTCTATCTATGATTCCAGAGTGGGTGATGGTGTCAAAGGCCTTGTCAAGTTCCAGATAAGCTGTATGGACCGCCTAACCCTCGTCCATGGCTCTGGAGACTGATTCAAAGAAGTCAATCAGGTTCAGGAGACAAGATTGGCCCTTCGTAAACCCAAACTGGGTGGGGTCCAGTGTTTGAAGGTTGCCAATGTCTTTGTTTATAAGTTCCATGATAATACATACCATGGCTTTGCAGATCAGGCTCGTCAGACTGATGGGGCAGTAGTTTCCGGGATCCAAGGTGGATCCCCCCTTGTGGAGTGGGATAACTGCAGCTGTGCACCACTCAGTGGGTACGAAGCCTGAGGTGAGGCTATGATTAAACATGACACTTAGGTGAGGTGCCAGTTCATTTTGTAGTTCATGTAGTACACAGCCCGGGATGATTATTACTTTTGAGGGAAACAGGTTATGCTTAAAACAGCACAGAAGAGAAGTTAACTTAGTATTTGCTTATAAATGTATGTGTATATAGAGCTGCTTTACAGGTACAATTTAACACACTGTTATGTCTTACAGATATACATCTCCTGAGACATAAATACTTGTATTTTTTGAGATATTCTACAGGCAAGGTATGGAATACTAATTCATTATTTCATGTACAAATGATGGGGAGAGATAGAGAAGTGAAGACTTTCATTTGTACACAACATAATTATATTTTGTTTTTATACATATATATATATATATATATATATATATATATATATATATATATATATATATATATATATATATAAAGAACATTACTTTTTTCTTAGCATCTCCTATATCTTTTTAAATTCCTTTACTGCTCAATTTACTGTGGAGGTGAGGAATTTTATTCATCAGATCCTCGTTAAATAATAGGTCATTTATTAATGGTTAAACCCCTCTCAGATAAATATTAAAACAGGATTATGATTCATGTCTGAAATGAACCACATTTATAATTTAAGTAAATGTTTTTCATAACTGTATTACATTATTACTTAATAAACAAAACAACACCTTAGATATTTTGCTATTTCAGGTGAAAGTGCTACTTAATTAGTTAATCTGTACTATGTTTCATAATATATGAACAAGCAAGACTTTTAAACTGTACAATTTCAATGACAATTATACTGCTAAATTACAAGATTCTAGTTTTTAGGCTTAATTAAGATACCATATTTTTATTTTATGAGATCATCTAACTTACATTAAAATAATGTTTAAGGTTGTTAGTAACATGGTTTTTGAATGTTGAATAAGATTAATGTTGCACACATCTATTACTTAGTAAAGATATACTAGCTTTACTCTTTTTTGAACTCATATCATTTCACGCATACACATGTGCATGTAAACCTATGCCATCTCAATTAGTAATATACAAGATTATAATCACATATTTTAATATAATTTTATAGTTGTACTATATTTTAATATAAGTGAGTTGCAGATTAACTTCGGATATTACATTTTTATTACTCATTTGTTAATATTTGTTTAATAAGTAACTTTTTGTATAAAGTGTTATCTGAAATAGCTAGAGAATAGATGTAATTTGGGAGGAGACTTTAGAGGGAATGCTTGAATAGAAATGCTATTCAAACATTGGGTCTTAAACCTCAGAGACTGTATGGTCTACTTTCTATTTAAATGTTTACTATTTCAATGTTCAATTACCTATAATTTGGTGTCTACGAACATTAATAACTTTAGCTTGTTTGATAAACATATACAATTATTTTCAGTCATATTTTATTTTACTGTATTGTTAAGAACATATGGCTAACTATGCTTCTACTGATACACTGTATATGAAGTGTATCTCTAGCAATGTTAATGGTCTGAATACTGACACACTGTATATGAAGTGTATCTCTATCAATATTAATGGTCTGAATACTGATGCATTATATATGAAGTGTATTTCTATCAATGTTAATGATCTGAATAACAGTTGCAAAAGGGGAAGTTTAAGTAAATATATTTATTACAGAAATTAACAGACTTAATATTAACAGTTATTTAGTACTTGATAGCTCTCATTATAAACAAAAAAAAAACAGTGTTGAAATTTTATAGAAAACTTCTGTATTAATGCCTACAGTTATAAATTTATGCAATGATAGATCTGGGATGTTTTGTTTGGTATGTTTGGAAATTAATAGAAATGTATATATTTTGATAAACCTTTATTGGATCCCTGGGTTAGGAGTTAAAGTTGTTAAGCCACAGTTTGAGGAGATTTTACATACTAAAGGGAATACAATTTTAGCTGGAGACTTCAATTCTATATTGAATGATTGTGATACTAACACAACAAATAAGCGTAGAAAACCAGCATCACCCAAGGCATTACTAGACTTCATAGATATGTTTCATATTAAAAACATAAGTGAATTTGTAGAGACAAGTTCATTATTTTTTACACATTATTCACATTGACATGGTACCCCTTCAAGAATAGATAGAGTATATATTTCAAGTGAAATAACTAAAAACATAGATAAAGTTAAATTTATCTCATGCCCTCTATCTGATCACAATGCAATTACATTTGAACTGAAAATGAATACAAAACAAAGTGCTTCTGTTAGTAGAAATAATCCACTCATGGAAATGCTTATTTACTCCAATTCTGAAATCTAACAATGATGCTACAGGTTACACTGCTTATAGATCGATATCATTATTAAATATTGGTTATAAAAGATTCAATATTCTATTACACCAGATAGAAAAAGGAATTTATCCCCATTTAATAAAGATCAAATTGGCTGTTGTTATCATAGATGATAGTCTAAAGTTTGATAAACATATTGCTCTAACAATCAAAAAGTCCATATCAAACTAGGCACCTTGTACAGAGCCAAACCATACCTAACTACAGCAGCCCAGTTAGCCACTGTCCGCTCACACCTGCTATCTTCCTTCCTGTATGGTTCTGTAATATTCACAAACCTCCAAAAGTCAGACCTCAACAACCTAGAAACATGTTATAATAATATTGCCAAATATGCCACTAATCAACCGCACAGATCTCACCACTGCTCAGCTCTCTCACAGTTAAACTGGCTAGAGCTTCCAAACCTTATATCACTAAATCAACTAACCTTAGGCCACAAAATAGTCAATCAACCTAGCAACTTCCCTGCTATTTCCAACTTAGTCTAGCTCAGATCTTCTAACAAACTTTTGTTAAAGGTTTCCAACTCCTACAACTTTCATGGTGACTCCCTCTATTCTTACAAAATATCCAAACTCAGGAACACTCTTCCTGAGACTGTAGCAAAAAACCCTAACAACCATCAGTTCAAATGTCTCCTAAAGGAACACCTTGCTAACCACTGACTGTGCTCTTGCCATTCTCCAGGCTAATTTCTTTCACACCTCCATCACTTTTACCCTACTATTGTTTCCACTAACCATCCCGTAACCCCTGTTACTTTCGTGCACCCCCAGTCCCCTCTTCACTCTACCTGGAATTCTTATTCATCTCATTTAGCTTTTATGTGCAGACTCCTCATCTCTGCACCCCATCAGTAATTTGCAGAATTAAATATATTCTTCAACCACTCAGCACATGTTTTTTATAACATGCAATGCTCATTACTGTACCTTCAAATTCTACTTGATTCTGAGCTATATTTCATTATTTTAACTGCCTAATTTTATCTTCTGTTATTTAAATTGTTTTTGATTTTGTATATAAATCATTATTCCTTGAATTTTACTATTGTAGAGCTTTTCTCCCTGGGTCTCCACTGAAAATGGGCCCCTGGCCCAGTCGGACACTACCCGGTTAACTATCTCTCAGTTGTTGTTGTCTTTTAGGGGTCGCCACAGCAAAACTCCGGTCCGCTAATGATTGGCAGTAGATTTTCACGAATGCCAAGGTGCCAGCTCGACGTTCAACCTTCAACAAAGGCACGCCCATTTACGCATGTCTTTTGAATGCCCACCCAACCATGGGGAGGACATGCAGACTCCACACAGTAGGCACTCCCCGAACTCCCACTGAGAATCGAACGGGAGAACCTCATGCTGTGAGGCAAGAACGCTACCGCTGTACCACCGTGACTACCTGGTTATCAATGCAATAAATAAATACAAATAAAAAAATATCAGGAAGACAAACTCAAGATAATATCAAGAGTATTAACCATAATAAACTTATTAAGCAAAGCTAAACAAAACTTAGCTTTAAAAAGTTTAGACATTCAAAAAGTTTTTAACACAGTTACCTGGGATTATTTATTTAAAGCTTTAAGGTTATATAGTTTTCCACAAAAAATATTTCAATGATTATGAATGAATATTCTGACAATAAGGCATATGTGAAAGCGGGTTCATTTTATTGGGTTCTTTTGGAATCAAAAATCATGCAAAACAAGGATGCCCACTCTCACCAGTCATATTTGCATTGGTATTAAAATTGTTAGCATCAACAGCTAGAAAGAAAATGTACATCAAAGGAATAAAAATTAGGAGGCAAATATATTTTAAAAATATGCTATTTGTAGATGACATTATGGTAACTCTAACAGGACCAGATAAATCCATAGATGAAATGCAGTGGGTAATTAGAAACTTGGAGAACTTCTCTGATCTTCATTTGAACAAGGAAAATGGATATATGATTTTAAATAATAACCAACTCTCAATCATTAATATACATGATAGATTAGGCAAGAGCATCAAGATCAAGTGTATTTCTAACTCACACTAAAAACATCACTGCAGGAAACAAGAGATAAAAAATATAAGATGATACTACTAAAGGTAAATACTTTAATATCACCATAGAACAAGCTAATATTTATATCTGAATGACTGCAGTTCATAAAAATATCTTATAACCCAACATTTTATATATAATACAAACTGGAGCTATAACCCCCCCCCCCAGTAAAACACAAAATAAGTGACTTCAATAAAATACGAAATAAGTAACTTCAGTAAAATAATTTTATGTTTTTAATGATACCCAGAGAAATCAATAATAGCATATAAGCATTGGATTAGAAATTGGGATAAAGGTGTTGTCATACTTCCAGATTAAAAAAAAATGTATGCAAAAGCAGCATGACTAAAAGTAATTGTACATCATCATCAACCCCTTTTTCCTAATTTCTAAATGAGGTCAGGGTGACATGTCAGCTGTCACCATCACTCTCAATTCAGTGCTATTCTCCTACCTGCTTTGACAGTTATGTCTGACTGTCAAAGGACTTCTGTCACACAATCTATCCCCCTCTTTTCTGGACACCCATCTTTCCTCTTACCCTCTTCCTGTCTGTCCCAAATCTTCTTCAATAGATTGTCTTCTGCTTTACTGCACATGTGCCTGAACCACGGTAATCTGTTGTCTTTGACCTTCTCTGCAATTGGAACTACTTGGCTTCTGCTCTGATGCCCTCATTTCTAAATCTGTCCCATAGTGTGCATCCTGCCAAACATCTCACGTACTTCATCTCCATCATCTCTAGCTTCCTCAGCTGCTCTGCCTTTCTGCACGGTACAGTAGTACTGATTACACCATTGTTTTATGCACCTTATTTTTCAGCTTCTTTGGCATTTTTTGGTCACATTCAACCCTTCATACTCTGTGATAGTTGGCTGCAGCACCTCTGATTCTAACTTTGACCTCCTCATTCAAACTTCCCTTCTCCTCAACCACCCCTCCCACATACTTGAAGCTGTTAATCTGTTCCTCTATTTTCTCTTCTGTCTCAAGTCTCACTTTCTTCTGATTCCCCCATTTGTTGCCATTACAACAGCTTTATCTGTACTCAATTTCAACCCATGTGGCTTCAGTTCTACATTTCATTCTCCCACCCTTTGCTGAAGTTGCTGCTCAGAGTCTACCTGTAATTCTGCATCATCTGTACACAGTAACTTGATTGATCTGTCCACTCAGGCTTGTTTACTAATTTAGTCCATCACCAGTATGAACACCAGTGGGCTAAGAGCTGAACCTCAATGCATACACACTTTCACTGGGAATCTCTCTTTGAGGATGAACATTGTTCGCAATTGAGTCATTGGGTCCTTGAGCATAGCCTGAATTAATTCTGCCAATGTTTCTGGGACTTTGAACTACCACAACACTGCTCAAATCAGCTTTCTTTGGAGCTTGTCCTATGCTTTTCTTCAAGTCTAGGAAAGCCCATTTGGGCTCTTTCCTCATCTCTAGCTTCTTCTCAACTATCTATTTCACTGCAAACATTAGGGTGGTTGTAGTGCATTCTGATCTGAATCTTAACTGCTCATCTCCAGTCTTACTTTCTAATATCAATCACCCTCTCCAGAACTTCTGTGCTGTGTTAACAGAGTTTGATATCTCTATACTGTCCACAGTTATGAATGCTCCCTTTGCTCTTGTACATTGATACAGTATGCTTATTCTTTAATCTGGGATGCACCTTTCTTTCCACACTGCCATGAGTACCCTCAAAAGCCATTTTCCCATCTCACCTAGCATTTTTGGGATTCCGCGGTGGTGGTGTTGCGGTAACGTTGTCACCTCACAGTAAGACGCTGTCCGGTTCGATTCTCAGCTAGAGCGTCTTCTGCGTGGAGACATGCATGAATGGGCGTACCTTTGTTGAAGGTTGTGCATCAGGGCTGGTAACTCAGCACGTAAAAATCAACTACCAGTCATTAGCGGACCGGAGTTCCGCTGTGGCAACCCCTAACCAGGAAAAGCCGAAACACACACACACACACACACACACACACACACACACACAGACACACACACCTAGCATTTTTGGTCATGTCTGCTGTGACCTCATTGGAGCCTGCTGGTATTCCTGGCTTCATTTTCCTTAGTGTCTTTCTTACATCTTCTGAGGTAGGCTTCTCCTCTTTTTTCATCATAGGCTGTATCTTGAATAATATAGCTTCTGTGGGGGTTTCCTCATTCAGTAGCTGCTGGAAGTGCTCCTTTCATCTGACTTTTATGCCATGAGGACTGGTGAGCATGTTATGGCAGTCATCCTTTACAAAGGGTGTCTAACAATTTTCTTTATCTTTCTGTCTTTGCCTTGCAGCCTCATAAAGTTTCTTTGTGCCATCTACCAAGTTATTTTCCAAAAGCTGGAAGAGTACCTCTGATGTCTTGTTCTTAGCTATTGCAACTCCTCTCTTAGCCTCTTTGTTAGTCAACCAGCATTCTTTCTTTGCCTGGTCTGTCTTTTTTATCTCTTATTTTTTGCTCCACTCCTTCTTTCTTTTGATGACTTCTTGAACTTCTAAATTCCAATATCAGATTTCCTTATGTACCTTACTTTCATACCTGGCTTGGCTGCCTCACACATGCTGTTTTGAGTAGCTGCCATTCTTCAACTCCACCCATTTCTTCTTCTTCTTGAAGTCCTAGAGCCCTGATCAATTTCTTGAACCCTTTTGCCTTCTCTCCAATCATTTTCCAGGTCTTCGGCCTAGTCTCAGTTGACCTTAGGACCTTCTCTGACCACTGCTTGCAGCTGATTGTGACAACCACATGCTTTGCATGCTGTTGGCTAACTGTTTCACTGGGGATGACTTTCAATCTTTGGTTGTATCCCAATACCCTTTCCTTACTAGGAAGAAGTCTAACTGAATTGTATGTTGGCCACTCTTGTATGTAATTTTGTGAATGCCTCTCTTGCTGAACCTTGTACTGGCCACCATCAAGTCATTTGCCAGACAGAAGTTTAGAATGGTCTCTCCTTTTTTAATTCATATTGCCCCACCCATGTGGCTCCAGGCAGTCCTCATATCCCGTTCTGTCTGTCCTGATTGCATTCAACTTGCATATACAAAATTGCATAAGAAAAACTCATCAAAAACTAGGGATGCTTTACAGAGACAAAAACTTGCGCACTGATGCAACTAAAACTACACTTGCCACTCCTCATCTCCTTTCTACTCTTCTTTATGGGGCTCCCATCCTTACTAACCTCCAGGCTTCACAAAAATTAAAACTTAAACAATGCTATAACAAAGTTGCTAAATTTGCAGCACATACCCCTTTCAGAACCCACCACTGTATAACACTGAAAAGCCTAAATTGGTTAGATCTACCGCATCAGCTAACATATACTTAACTTCTTACCACCTATAAAATTATCCAACATCTATCTGAATGTCCAGCACTAAAAAACATTCCTTACAACTATGTCCCCAGTCAGTCATTGCGATCCAGTGACCAAAAATTCATGTCTGTCTATAAACCTAACAAATCTGCTGGGCATTGTTTGTACGCATACCAGGTTAAGGCCTGGAGCTCCTTACCTGTATCCATCAGGTCTATACCCTTCCTTCCATCTTTCAAAACCACTCTGAAATACTTTCTAGCTAATATCTGACTCTGTTCTTACTCAAAACCAGGATAAACTATATCCTTAAATGTGGACAAGTGCATTTTCATTGCTTATACCTCCTTACTTTCCTTTCTTTGCTAACTTCCTTACTGCTATCTAGTTCTCTTCCCTGACTTTCTCTCTAAATGTACAATAAGCCTGCTTTTCCCTCAATTCACACTGCAATTCCTATTTGTATTAGACAAACTTACCTTTAATTTCTCTACAACTCTCTAAAATGTCTCTGAACATTAAATGATTGTCATATACCTTGCATTGATTCTTAAGCAATGTTTTTATATTATGTCTAATTTGTTATAATTTCCACTGCAAATTTTTTTTGAAGATTGTAAAGTTATTGTTCTTAAAACATTTTGTAATAATTTGGAGCTTTTCTCCTTAGGCCTTCGTTGAAAATGGGCTTCTACCCAGTCAGACTTTCCTCATAATCAAGTGTCAATAAATACATATGTGGAGGTCTTTAATTGATGTCTGAATGCATTATTGTCTTCACTGTAACAATCCTGCTGTGGGGCATAGGTTGAGATTATGAATATTGCCTTTTTCTTGCACTAAAGTCTGATTCCCATGAGTCTGTCATTAATTCTGATGACATTCCTCACTGTCTTATGAAGTCTCTCCCTCACCACAATTCCCACACCTTTTTTAGTCTGTCCTCCTACTGAGTAGTAGACCCTGGATCCCAATACAATTGGCTTTGCTACTGCACACCTCTCAACTGTCCAGATTTTTGCAGGCTGTCCACATTTTTGCCTCATATTTGTGGTCTGTTCCTCATCAACTTTTGGTTTTCTGCCAAATGATTGGTAAATCATTGATGAGGACAGTCAGAAAATAATGGCAGGCATTTGAGTTTCAGACTTCACACCCTTCAGAAAATTCATGCTCATGGAAAAACTGTTATTCTATCAACTTTATCAAGTTTATAACAGCAATATTTAAAAATGTCCCTATCTGTGGGCCATTGGCCCCATTATGTATGGCTTTGTCCAGATTCTTTGCTCTTAGAGGTTAAGATGTATTACTGCACTGTCCTTTCATCTTGTCTGCTGGATACACAGGATGTTCAGCCTCTTCCTTACCATCATGTCATCCACTTCCAAGCTGTGTCTTGTCAGTGAACCTACACTGAGTATAGCAATTCTTATTTCATGTTTAGCAGGTTAATTAGTTTTAAATTAAGTTTTTGCTCAACAGAGCTATACAAGGTAACAACCCCAGATGGGCAACTGGACTATACCCAGCCAGTAGCTTATTGACCTATATCTCCTAGGCTTTATGGCAGGCACACACTGGCCAACAGGGGGAATACATCCCTTCCACCATTAACCTGGGTGTCTGACGAAGGTCAAAGTAGGCTGGATACTTAACCCACTTATCACTGGCAAACACCCTTGGCCATCTGGTGACATTAGTCAACACAACATAATTTACTAGAGCTGATTTTTACACCATCAAGTGTCTAGCCCTGACACAGTCCATAGTCTGTGATCCATGTTCTCCTATTTTGAAGATACTGTGCACCTTTGTTGATGTCCAAAGTGGTTGGAATATACAACTCGCCCCACTACAGGCACCATTTAGAGTCTGTGCTGCCATTCACAACTAAAATAAACTGTACAGTGAGTAGATAATAGCTATGAGTCTAACTGGAAAGATTTACATCAATCATTCAAACAAAATAAAAATGATATCTTCAAGAAATTTGAATAATAAAGCATTATGTGGTTATTAGTATACAACTATATACAATATAACATTTACACCCAACTACTTTACCTTATGTTAGTAATATTAAAAACATATTATTGTGGGACATGCAAGAAACAAAACTTGGTTTAATCTAGTTATACCATTTTCTATAACAAAAGGATTGTAATTAATCTAAAAAGATATAAGGTTGGTATAATTGCTTCTAAGACAGGCGTATAAAATCATTAGGACAAATAGCGGTAGAATATCATATGAACTCGAATGATTGGCTATGGCTGCAAACAATTAGAACTTATGCCCAGTAATTATTATTTGTGATGTATTTCAGGATAATAGCAAGGAGTTTCCCAGGTTGATAAACTATTTGTGTAAGATGGTATATAAGAAGAATTCTAACTGATATATATCATCAATTTTATATAAGCTTCCAATAGTTTACAAAGAAGAGGTAAATGAAACATTATGAAAGTTTATACTAAAAGAAGACAAAAAAAATGACAGTAAACAAAATCAAACTACTTATGTTAAAATCTATAGGAATTATATCCCTGGAACATTTCTGGAAGGTCTTTACCGGAAAATGTAAACACTAAACATTCTATACCCCATGTAGCTTAAACACAACAAATAAAGATAAAAATTGATGTTGGAGATGTAAACTGAATATCAAAGCAGATTGGAAACATATTCTATTTAATTGTGTACTGCTCAGGAGTTTGGGGCAGGATATTTTTTTCTGCAGGCTATATGGTCAGATAATTTCTCTCTCACTAAACATTTGCTTTTGTAAAATGAACCTATATCCCAAAACTAGGAAAGCAAACAGCATTATATTTTATAGACTATAATGGCAATAGCAAAGATAAAAGCAAAGATGACTACTAGTAGAAACTGGAAATGTGCCAAATCTCCTCAACTTGAAGAATTGTTACATCTTTTAAAGGAAGTAATATTAAGTGAAAATAAAATCAGCAAACAAAGGACAACCTCCTCAAATGTTACATCCAACCCTTTGTCTAAAACACAACTAATAGAAAAAATGCTGAATGTAAAACGAACCAAGAATTTATTGTTTTTTTATGCTGATTTATGGATACCTTTATTAATAACTAATCAAATATACAAATATGAAACTTTAGGTAGATGCATCTATTGTAAATAATGCAAAAGTCAATTGTTTATATTGGGCTATATTAGTTTATATGAGACAAAGATTGATTATAATAGTTTGTTATTATTGCACTGATTTACGTTATCAATCATGAAAAGTATTTAAAAATGAACCGAAAAGAAGAAGAAAGAGGTCAGTGGAGTGATTTGCAATTAACCGATGCAAACAGAATGTCAGATAACTTAAGATTCTAACTCTGCCACAGAGCAAGAGTTGGTTATGAAATCCATTCATATTTGTGCAGTGGATACTGTGACTACAGAAAATATATAATAAAGTTGAAAAATAAATCATTGGTCTGAGAAGCCGTGCATTAATAACAAAAATGTTGAGTTTAAGCTTGATAGTGGTGCGTAGTATAATATATTAATAAAAAGTGCATTCAGAGACTTGAATTTGCAAGACGTATGACCTACATTGCTAATATTTTCAGACCACATGTAAAGACCAAAATAACAAAAAAGAGCTACCATGTATGTAAAAATGGAGCAATCCTTTATTTCAAATTGTGTCACTGCAACAACATAATATAGAACTTGTGACCAGAAGGGTATGATCAGTTGTATACATAGTGCAGATGCAGTGTAAGTGTATCAGTGGATAGTATGCAAGCAGTTAAGGGGAATATATGCACATATTTAAAAGCAAACATTCACATATTCATGCAGAGCAAGACTCAAATGTTAATGAAGCCAAATATTTGCACATTCACGAAGGGCATAATTCGCACATTCACAGAGCTGACAGTATGCTCATTCATAAAATAAACTGCTCACATAATCAAACAGAACAGCTGTAAAGCAATCCAATAAGAAATAATAATGAGCTGATGAGAAATGTGGTACACAAAGCCATAGTAAAGTCTGGCATAAACAAAGAAAGTTGTTAGAAGATGAACGTGACATTTTTGAAAGCTACAGTATGTCAGTTTTTGACATATTTGCCTCACAGGTCCAGGATCTGAGATGTAATCCTGATTTCCATTCATGGTCTTTGTGGAATCGGTTTGCTCTCCCAGTGTCTCATGGATATCAGGCAATATCTTAAACTTATAAATAAAATCCTGAAACTCATAATGAGATTGAAATACAACCTTACCAAGGATGGTGACATCCACCCTAACCCTGGGCCATCCTCACCAGGCAACCCTCACCCAAACCCTAACACTCCCACACCTGCCGACTCTAGTTCTGTGGCTAACAATTCTACCTACTTTATTCTGTTAAATAAGCACCCAAACTCTTTCCTGGCCTGCCATCTTAACATCAGAAGCCTAAATAATAAAATCCACTACCTCTATGCCCTCCTAGTTGTCCACTCCCCAGATATTCCCTGTCTTACTGAAACCTGGTTAAAACCAGCACCTAAAGACACAGAAGTTACTCCTCCAGGGTATAACATCCTTAGGCTGGACAGGATATCCAAGAAAGGTGGTGGGGTAGCTGTATTATTTATGTCCAACCTTACAGTCACTATTGACACCCAACAACCTCCCCAAGTAAATAACACTGAAATTCTCATCACCAAAATACAAATAAATAAAAATAAATGTAGATATATTGTCAGCATTTATTTACCCCCTGGAAAGAATGTCAGCACACTAGAACATATTCTACAATGGCTAGCCTGCAACTACCCCCAAGAAACTATAGTCTTAGGTGACTTTAACATTGACTGGAATACCCGTTCCTCTGAAGCTCCTAGTAACCACATAAACCTTCATGGGTTTACTCATACCACTAGGTATAGCAGAAAGAAAGGCAAAGGTAGTATCCTAGATTGGATCCTGATCAATGGAGACCCACAAATGTCTATTCAGGCACTCTACCCGATGACCTAAGTGATCATTGCCTTACCTACATCATTAGGCACAAAGCTGATAACCCCCATCTCCACACCTATAAAGTGACACGTAAAAAAAAAAACTTGAACTTAGACAACTTCCTAAACAATCTCAAGGCTTACAACTGGTCAGACCTTAAACGTCTCCCTCTAGATGAGGCCATGGCCTTCTTTAATACTAAATTCCTCACTATCCTTAACTCACATGCCCCTGTCTGCAGCATCCGTGCCAAAACTAGAACTGCCCCATGGCTAACTAGACTTACAAAAAACAAAATAACGCATATAAATAAGGCATGGACCACTTGGTATGCTACTAAAGACCCAATAGATCAGGTCAGATACTGTCAATTAAGGAATGACACTAAAAAATCCATCATATTAGACAAAAAAAAAACTACTATATGCACCTGCAACAAAAACATCAAAACAAACCTCAAAAATTCTGGGCTGGAATAAACAACCTCCTCTATCCAGGCCGTACCACCACTCCTACCCCATTAGCAACCCTTGACAAAACACCAGAGGCAATTGCTAACACATTCAATTGCTTCTTTACTGAAACTATCCAGGCACTAGCCACCCAACTCCCTCCCACCTGCCCCAACCTCGCCCACCTTACCCCTACCTGCTTTAATTCCAACAATACTGCAGACAGCCCAACTCTTCCCAAGACTCATCTCCCCTTTAGCTTCTAACCTATCCCTACTACCCTCATTCGTGCCCTTCTCAAAAAGCTAAAATCCACTACTCTAGCTGCTGACCTCCTCCCTGCTGAGTACCTGCAAATAGCCACAGATGCCATTGTACTCCTTGTCTCTATCCTCATTAATAGATCTATCTCTGAGGCAACCATTCCATCAATATGGAAAATATCACGTGTAATACCCCTCCATAAAGGAGGTAGTTACCCCTCCATAAAGGAGGTAGTTCCATAGAACTGTCCAACTTTAGACCTATAGCCATTCTGTCACCACTAGCAAAAATCTTGTAAAAATGCGTCCACAAACAACTAATGTACTACCTCAACCAAAACAAACTGCTGTCAGACTCTCGGCATGGCTTCAGACCACACATTAGTACCACTTTGGCTCTCTCATCTTTCACTAATGTCATCAACCTTAATCAAAACAACAAACTATCATCAGCACTCTTTTTGGACCTTTCTAAGGCCTTCAGTATGGTTAACCATCAGCTACTGCTCAGTACCCTGAAAGCTGTTTTCCTGGACCATCACTCACTACAATGGTTTCAGTCCTATCTGAGTGGTAGACAGCAGGCTGTCTTATGGCAGGATAAGCTGTCATCCCATCTCCCAATCACCCTAGGAGTCCCTCAAGGCTCTATACTAGGACCCTCCTCTTCTCTATCTTCATAAACGACCTTCATACTACCATCCCAAATGCACACTGTATCTAATATGCAGATAATACTAAACTGATATGCTCTGCCTCCTCTCAAACAAATCTTCTATCCCTAACCCAGAATACCTTTAATAGCATTGAAAACTGGCTAACTAATCGGCAACTGCTCCTGAATCCTAACAAAAACCAAGCTGCTACTTTTCTCCCCTACCCATAGGTCCACGCATCCATTCTTCACTATTAAGTCTACCAATGGCACCATTATCTCCCCAGATGACCAAACTAAGCTCATAGGAGTATTAATAGACAACAACCTCAAATTTGACTTGCATATTGACTACACTATTAAGTCCATTAACAAAAAAATAGGTTTTCTTTACAAGCTCAAACCTTCCCTCACCCCTTTTGCCAGGGTTACTATTGCACGTACCCATCTTCTCTCCACTCTCCTCTATGCCTCTCCAGTATTTACCAACCTTTCTAAAACTAACCTCAACAAACTATTCTCCTGTTACTACCACATAGCTAGATTTGCCACTGGTATGGTGTATAGGACTCACCATTGCAACAATCTAGTTCAACTTGACTGGCTGGAATTTCCTTCTCTTTTGCAGTTCATCCAGCTTATAGTAGCATACAAACTACTCAACCAGCCTGATAATACACCGGCTCTCAAGAACTTTATCAGCCCACATAATGCTCTCAGGCCACTTTGATCCTCATATAAACTATTGGTCCTAACCCTAAAATCCAACAACACAGCAGGGGATTCTCTGTTTGCTAACTCAGATGGTAAAATTTGGAACCTACTTCTTGCAGTTCTTACCCAAGAATCTTCTCTACCCCTATTTAAAAAAAGGCCTCAAAAATACTTTAAATTACACTGGCTCTGCCCCTGCCTAAACCCTGACTAACCCAACCCAACAACTTGGTGTGTCTCTACTCAAAGGATTATTAGCAAGCCAATCATTCTATTGATCAAATGAAACTTATAAAAAATAAAAAAGCACGAAGACCACCTCACAGGAACAAACTACACTTTAATAACAGCATTTTCATCGGCGTAAAACCATTTGACTTCTTCAGATTAATTTAACATTAAACATCACTTCCTTTTTATACAGAAAATCAGTCACATGATCCCTGAATAATGCATTCATAAAAGCTGTAGATTCCAATAAAATCCACTACAACACCACAATACCCTCTTCAAAACAATCAAGAATGTTTGTGCAATGCAAAAAAAAAATAAATAAAATGCACAATATAAACTGGACATAGCCTGTTTATTTGCACAAGCCCTGTTAAATACCACTTGTTTGAAAGTATCTTCAAATATGAAAGTCTGCCTTTAGTTTTAATAAGCTAGAGATGGAGGTCATGTCATTGAGTCCAGGTGGATGTGTGGCATCACATCTCAGTTGCCAAACTAGTTCCTTGTATTCAAGGAACAATGAGGTGGGTCCCCCCCTACCCTGGTTCACTACTTGTTCCAATGCACTAAATTTAAAGTAGTGGTTGGGGAATTCATGAATGGGTTTTGTTAAGGCATTGTGCATGTTCCCTTTTCGTATGTCATATAGGTGCTGATAAATACATTTATTGAAAGAGTTGATGGTCTTCCCTATATAAAAATTGTTGCATTGTTGGCAAATAGCAACACAGACCAAACTCTTGCTTAAACAATTAAAACACTGTTGTTAGGTCACTTTGCCATAACCTTTGATATAAACAGTGTTATTTTCCATACTGTATGGACATTGGGCACAATGTCCATATTTTTTCATGTTCCCTTTTGTTTTGATAAGACCCCCTCTTTCGAGTAAGTTTTTTATGCTCAGGTCTTTTTTGTATATTATCAAAGGTTTCACGCCTACTTTTTTAAGGTTTTCTTCATCACTACTGAAGATTACCCAATTATCCATAACCACTTCTCTGATGTTTTCAAAACATGGGTTATAGGATGATATCATGGCATTGGTAAAGGGTTTAACCATGTCCCCATTATTTTCTGTCATCTCTGTTGTTGTTCTCGTTTCCACAAGTGTTGCACTCAATAGGGGATAAAAATATCTATCTTGTCTCTTCATAATGACTTCATCTAATACAGGTTCTATAAAATTACTAGGGTATCCTCTGTTTAACAGCATACCTTTTAAGATTTCAATCTCATTTAAAAACGCCCTGTCATCACTAATCATTCTAGCCAACCTGACAGCCTGCCCCTTGTCTAAAGGTCTTTTCTGATGCCTAGGATGGCAGCTGTCAAAATGCAATAAGGCGTTAGAGTCTAAGTTGGCTCTCTGTATAATCAGAGGTAAAAGTCCCATTCTCTCTATCCTTCCAAATGGTAATATCCAAAAAGCTGATCATATCACTACTAGTAGTCATGGTAAATTGTACGAACTGTGTACTTGTCTTTAAAAAAGTGAAAAATTCACCTAACTGTTCCTCTGAGCCTTCCCAAAATATTAATATATCATCCAGGAAGCCCCCATAGAAGTTACAGAATTTAAACAGTTCAAGATTAAAGACAATAGTAGTCTCCCATTGAGCCAGCACAATATTGGCAAATAGTGGTGTACAAGCCGCCCCCATTGCCACACCTGTTCTCCACCTAAACAATTGATTTTCAAAAATTATAAAGTTATTTTTCAAAATAAGTTCCATCAGGGTCTTGAACATCAAAATTATTACGTGACTAAACGTAGTGTTGGTACATAAAAAAATCATAAAACATTGTGATACCTTGTTCATGGGGGATTGCTGTAACCAAACTTTGACATCAACTGTTTGTTTGTGTCTTTCGGCTTTTCCCGGTTAGGGGTTGCCACAGCAGAACTCCGGTCCGCTAATGATTGGCAGTAGATTTTTACGTGCTGGCTTGCCGGGCCTAACGTACAACCTTCAACGAAGGAACGCCCATTCACGCATGTCGACACACACAAGACGCTCTAACTGAGAATCGAACAGGCAACGTCTAACTGTGAGGCGACAACACTACCGCAGCACCACCACCGCAGTAACCAAAATTAAGTGATCTAAATAATATTCTTTTTGTATTTTCTTTAGACAATCCCAAGAGTCCTTGAGTATGTGTGAAAAAGTGCCCAAAGTTGCTTTTAGGCTATGATCAATAAATTTAGCCAATGTAAAAGTTTTAGATGCCTTAGCATCAACAATCAGTCTCACTGGGGGGTCGTTGATGCATTTATGCATCTTGGGTATCCCAAAAATTGTTGGTGTAGATGGACTTTCCTGTATAAGAAACTGGGATTTTGTGATAGTAATCTGGTTGTCAAGTAATAAATCATTTAATATGATGTCAATATTGTGGAATGCAAAATTCAACTCATTCACCGATATCTCTTCATATGTGTCACTGTACAGCATTGTCAACATTTTGTCCACATAGGCACATTGGTCCATCACCACCAAGCCCCCACCCTTATCAGGTTTCATAATTCTTTTGCAGTTATAAGCCCCAATATCAGCCAGTAGGCTTTCTTCATCATTTGCCATGTAAGATGTAAAATTCCCTCTCTTGTTTTGGTAAATCTGTCTAATCTGACTTGAACAGATGCTTTCAAACACATGTAAAAGGGGGTGCAAAGGTGGATTAAATACACTAGTCTTTTTACATCCAACCATGTTGTCTGATTTAGACAGTCAAAGAAAAATCTAAAATTCAGTTTTCTGACATATAGTTTTAAATCAAGTAAGGCATTTTCAATTTTAGGCATTCTAGTGGGAACAAAATTAAGCTCTTTTTGGAACAGGTTTGCCCATTGTTTTGTTACACAAACATCACTCAAATTGTAAATCTTAAAATCACTACAGTCATTTTTCACTATGTTACAAACATTTTGCTCATCAAACACATCATCTGTTACCACTGTGTCCTTCCTCCTCTCCCCCTCCCCGGTATATTCTCCCCTGGTGGAAGTTTGAGTCAGAGGAATTCAAATTGTTCATCCACCCCATGTTGTGATTTTGCTGTCTCTGAGTCTAAATATGTTTTGACCTCCGAAGAGATACTTCTAAAGGAGCTTGTTCATCATTGTTGTAAGCATCATTGTTATTGTCATTCAGTACAGTCCCTTCATAGACAACATCCTGGTTCCCCCCTTGAAGTCCCATGTACCTATTGTTAGAAATAGGTAGTGGGTAAGCCTTCCCCCCTTCATATTCAATTCTGTCCCTTTCCAGCTTTTTAGCTTTTGTAAATTTTATAGCAGCTACAACCTTGTCAACATTGACAAAAACAGCCCTGTATTCATTCGTTTTTAAATCAAAGCATAAATCATTCTTAATGTGGTCATTTAAATGGTCAATGGTAACTATTAGACAGTTGATTTTTCTATCATTGTCCCTCACCAATAGTTCTAAAAGCTCACAACCATGGCAAGTAAACATTGTTAAAAGTTCTTTACGGAATTCCGAGCCGTTTATAGTACCTGTTGGATATTTAAACAAACGCAGCCATTTCAGCACTTCCTCTCTTCTCAGGCATTCCCTTAAATAGCAGTTCTCCATTTGAAGTTTCCTTAATTCAAGTCAGATTAGACAGATTTACCAAAACAAGAGAGGGAATTTTACATCTAACATGACAAATGATGAAGAAAGCCTACTGGCTGATATTGGGGCTAATAAATGCATAAGAATTATGAAACCTGATAAGGGTGGGGGCTTGGTGGTGATGGACCAACATGCCTATGTGGACAAAATGTTGACAATGCTGTACAGTGACACATATGAAGAGATATCGGTGAATGAGTTGAATTTTGCATACCACAATATTTACATCATATTAAATGATTTATTACTTGACAACCAGATTACTATCACTGAATCCCAGTTTCTTATACAGGTAAGTCCCTGTACACCAACAATTTTTGGGATACCCAAGATGGATAAATGCATCAACAACCCCCCAATGAGACTGATTGTTGATGCTAAGGCATTCAAAACGTTTACATTGGCTAAATTTATTGATCATAGCCTAAAAGCAACTTTAGACACTTGTTCACACATATTCAAGGACTCTTGGGATTGCCTAAAGAAAATACATAAGGAATATTATTTAGATCAGTTAATTTTGGTTGCAGTTGATGTCAAAGATTTGTTTACAGTAATTCCCCATGAAAAAGGTATCACAATGTTTTATGATTTTTTTATGTACCAGCACTACATTTAGACACTCAAGAATTTTGATGTTCAGGACCCTGATGGAACTTATTTTGAAAAATAACTTTATAATTTTTGAAAATCAATTGTTTAGGCAGAGAACAGGTGTGGCAATGGGGGCGGCTTGTGCCCCACTATTTGCCAGTATTGTGTTGGCTTAATGGGAGACTACTATTGTCTTTAAATCGGAACTGTTTAAATTCTGTAACTTCTATGGGGGCTTCCTGGATGATATATTAATATTTAGGGAAGGCTCTGAGGAACAGTTAGGTGAATTTTTCACTTTTTTAAACACAAATACACAGTTCCTACAATTTACCATGATTACTAGGGTCTATATTAGATCAGCAAACATTTAAAAAAGTGAACGCTGATTGATCTACCTTATGTAAGCAAAAGCTTACAATCTCGAACTGTCAGATCAGCGATTTCTTTCCTAGGGAAAAAATTGCTGATCCAAAACACATACACACAACATAAGCACACCAAACAAACAGAAATCCACACACGTACACCTAAAATCTGACACCTAACCCTACACTAAACTATGCACACTCCACTAACTATCCACTTACCTTAACCCAAAGCCTAACCCTAAGGTCCGTCACTATCGCACACTCACCTCACCCGCTCCCTAACCCTAACTCACCTAACCCACCCTAACACTCACATCCACACAATCACACTCTTACCTGAATCCGACCTGTAACTTTCCACCACAGCACAGAAAATACCGAAGCAACAGAAACAGACAACCAAATTCTTTCCCTAGGCTGTTTTATTGCAGCATGCTTCTAGTTTGTCTAGGTCACACTTTTTGATTTCGGTGAAGATTGGTGCCACGTACAATAGAGTAGAGAGGAGGTGGTTTTTGCTAGAGTGACTCTAGCTTGTTGTGAATGAAAGGACTTGTGCCTGTATAGAGAGCCCAGCTTTTTGTGTACTAGTTTTATGGTATGTGAGATGTGGACATCAAAGTGAAGATTATTGTCAATTTCAATGCCAAGAAGTTTGGTCTGGTTAGAAGGAGAGATAGTGGTGCCATTCTTAGATGTAATGATAAAGGAGAGGGGGAGGTTTGATATATTATGGGAAAATCGTAGCAATTTTGTCTTCTTGGGATTTAGAACCAGTTGGATACCTGAGATCCATTTTTCTACAGAGCTGAAAGTATCCTGAGTGAGTGTTTGTAGGGTGGTGGGAGATGAGGAGGAGCAGATCAAGGTTGAATCATCTGCATATTGAATGAGTGTGGCATGCTGCGTTGAGCTATTGAGGTTGTTTGTGACTATAGAAAATAGCAGTGGGCCCAGTATAGAGCCCTGTGGGACTCCTATGGTGGTTGGAAATTTTGGAGACAGAGTTCCTTTCCACTGGACAGATTGTTACCTGTCAGATAGGTAGCTTCTGAACCAGGCTAGTAGAAGAGGTGAAGGATAGTGATGTTAGTTGTTGCCATACGAAAAGGGAACATGAACAATGCCTTAACAAAACACATTCATGAATTCCGCAACCACTACTTTAAATTTAGTGCATTGGAACAAGTAGTGAACCAGGGTAGGGGGGGACCCACCTCACTGTTCCTTGAATACAAGGAACTAGTTTGGCAACTGAGATGTGATGCCACACATCCACCTGGACTCAATGACATGACCTCCATCTCTAGCTTATTAAAACTAAAGGCAGACTTTCATATTTGAAGATACTTTCAAACAAGTGTTATTTAACAGGGCTTATGTAAATGAACAGGCTATAGCCAATTTATATTGTCCATTTTATTTATTTATTTTTTTGTATTGCACAAACATTCTTGATTGTTTTGAAGAGGGTATTGTGGTGTTGTAGTGGATTTTATTGGAATCTACAACTTTTATGAATGTATTATTCAGGGATTATGTGACTGATTTTCTGTATAAAAATGTTTAATGTTTAATTAATCTGAAGACGTCAGATGGTTTTACGCCGACGAAAGCGCTCATATTAAAGTGTAGTTTGTTCCTGTGAGCTGGTCTTCATGCTTTTTTATTTTTTTATAAGTTTTATTGATCAAGTGAGTTATGTTATAATGTACAGATTTGCCTGGTTGTCACTGTGTTAAACCTTTAGCATGTGGTAGCGTATTCCTACTGTGCTAAACCTTGTGAAATGATGTATTTATATTATTTTCTCGCTCTGTTAAACCTTTAGCATGTGGTAGCATATTCCTACTGTGTTAAACCTTGTAAAATGATGTATCTATATTTTCTCGCTCTGTTTTAGTATTATTGTACTATTATTATTATTTGTTTTTGTGTTAATAATTGGAGCTTTTCTCCCCGGGCCTCCGCTGAAAATGGACATGTATCCAGTCAGACTTTCCCAGTCAACAAATGTAAAATAAATAAATAAATAAATAAAATGGATTATTTGTGTGTTATCTGATTTCCTTCCACTTCACAAAACATACCAGTTAGCTGGCTACTGTAACATACCCACTGTATTTATCTTTAGCCTTCTGGTCATCATTATTGCTGAAAATGATCCTTGATCACCAGGTTACTTATCCTCTTAACAAATGAATAAATTAGACATAAAATTTATTAATTTGTTCAGAGAGTTGTGTTGTATTCTTGGTCAATATGACATTAAAATAAATCTCTAAATGTAACCAGTTATATAAATTTATTAATTTGTTCAGAGAGTTGTGTTGTAGTCTTGGTCAATATGCCATTAAAATAAATCTCTAAATGTAACCAGTTATATAAGCATCAAGGAGAGTCCCATTCACATTAAGGTAAAGAAATGAAAAAAGAATGTAAACATATAAAATAAATGAACAGAATAACGTTACAAGCAAAAACCTACTTCATGGGTCAAGAGTATGATTTCTATAGTTACATCAGGCATGATTAGAATATGAATAGATTTATAGGAGTTAAAGCACTTTTAAAGGATAATTATCAACTTAATACTTTTGAAGAAGTTGTGCCCATGATGCCAACAACTAAACATTTCTCTGTGTCCATTGATAGCCAGGGTTTCTGCCAAATCAAACTTGATTCAAACACTTCAAAGCTGCATGCATTCAACACACTATTAAGAAGATCAGATATTTGATTATGCCATTTGGTATTTCTTCAATAATTAAAGTCTTCCACAGAGCAGTTGCAAAAATTATTGATAGTGTTGAATGTACTGATGCATTTCTGTACACATTATTCCTCTACTGGAATACCAAATTTAACTACTGTAAAAAGCAAATTATAAAAACATGATATGGTGACTCAAGAAATTACTTTAAACTTTAACATCAAACTAGTCTACCAGCTTATGCCTTCATAAATAATGCACGGGGGGGTAATTAATTATTTATTAAGTATTTATTATAGATTTTAAATACATGAAATGCTTATTTACTTTTGTTTGTTTATCCATTTGATATCAATTTATTCAAGTCATATAGTGAGGAATTATTTAACGTAATTGGATCTTTTGTTTGCTTGGTTGTTTTTTCTTTATATTCTGTGGTAATGAGATGTTTTCCAAACCTATAAAACCTATGTAAGCTAAGGTGCTAGTCTGATGTTGTATAAACTTTAAAGTTGTTTCTTGAAAAACCATATCATGTTTTTATAAAGTATTATTATGTTATTGGTGATATACTGGTTTGGGGGTAAAACTAGATTGGAATAGCTCCTACATCCCTCTTGGACATGGGCAGTCATTAGTAATAATAATCTTAGGCATTGACTAGACTTTTTCTCTTGAAATATAATGGGTGTAATTGGATAGGCTTAAAACAACCCTCAGTTCAATAGCCTAGTAACCTCCTATGAACCTATGGAATAGAATGTGAGGTTAAGGGAGCTGATAGAAATGCTGAGACAGGATATTCTCAAAATGAGCAAAGAAAAATGTCAGATATGTGAGCTGTATTAAATAAATGGTGTGCAGCCTTATAAACAGAAAATAAAAGCACAATTCCAGACTGAAAGACCATCAGATGAACAGGAGCTGCTAAGATTTTTTCCCATGGTTCAATAAGTTTATTCCATCAGACGTGAGTATACTTTTGAGGAGATTACTTGCGAAGGATGTACAGCAGTGCCAGGAACAGAAGCAAAGGTTTCACAGTGTTAAAGAAACTAGTGACAGAGTCCCAAGCTCTTTGATATTATGATGTGGCAACACCAGTTATGTTGTCAATTTAGTACAAGAGCACTGCTGTTACAAAAGAAAGACAGAGAAATGAGCAGAGCTTATTTCAAAGAAATCATGATACACTAAAAAAAACACATAAAAAAGGAAAAAACGCCAGACTGGTCTACCACAACAGTTTAATCCAAACCAATCTGGTACCTCGGCCTTTTGCCTTCTCAGGATAATAAACCACCGACAAGATGCCACTTTTCTGTAGGTTAAGCCCAGTAAATTACTTATTGAAAATTCAACTGATTTGTGTTAACAAAATGTCAAAGCAACAACACAGCACACCCACAGGATAAATGCTCCGTTCCACAAGAAGAAACAAAATATATCCAGAACTATAGTAAAGGTAATGGAGCAAACAAGTAGACTCAAAACTCTTAAAAAATCAGTAAATAATTTATTTATAAGATCCAGTAAGCGCTTTCACTTAAAAGCTTCATCAGACTGTTACAAAAATTTTTAAAAGTGTGTCTTATATGTAAATTCAAAAACTTCAGAGCCAATGACAATAATCTATATATTAAGAAGGTCAGTGCTTAAAGACACTACACATCTTTCTCATATAAACATATAAACACAATAAAACAATGGCAATCGACATACAACAAATATAATATATAAATATTTACAGATATTTAAAAAATACTTTGACAAGAAATGCATTTTAATGACTAATGGTTATTTCATTATTCTGTGTTTCCTGAGAAAGGGCTTAATACTAGCTCTTTCATTCAGTCCATGTCCCCTGTCTGCCCTGAGTGTAATGATCCAGTTATTCTCTTTGTACTTGGTCTGATTCCTAATATCCCCTTCTTGTATGCTGGATGGAACTAATTCTATTACCCCGAATAAAAAGTAATGTTCTGAGCCTCCACTAGAGACGTGTTTGGCTAAGGCGTTGTGACTAGACTTTTTCCTAATATGATAAATATGCTCCCGAATACGATCTCTCAAGACCCTATTTGTTTTTCCAACATAGAATGATTGGCAAAGTTGGCAAACTGCTAAATACACTAATTTGGAACTTTTACATGTAGCTTCTATGTTGAAAGTAAAATTTCTATTCAAATCAGGATGATAGAAGGTATTTGAGGTATCAATATAAGAACAAAAGTTACAAGTAGCACACGGTCGCATAGATCCAACCTGATCTCTTGTAGAATGATTAATTTGTTTATAACATAATAATCTCTTAAGATTTTTTCTATTTTTGTAGGTAAATCTAGGTTGGTCACCTACAATTACTTTTATATCATTATCCACTAAGAGTATGGAACAATACTTATTAAAGATGTCTATAAGCTCTCTATTATCCGTGGTATAAAACAAGGGAGCCTTTATTGTATTGGATTTACTTATTTGTGTGCAAGAAGTTGTAATATTCTGGGACCCAAAATATGGTGCTGCTATATTTCCACGTAAAGTGGAGATTTCTGCCAGGTTCTTATTAATTTCATGTCTAGTATATCCTCTAGTCAAAAGTCTATTGCTTAAACTCTCTAATTCATCAGAAAAACAATTATCTAATACATTGAGCCTTGATGCCATAACTCCTTGGCCTTTAATTAGATTTCTAAATATGTGTTCAGGATGCATACTGGATCTTAAAAGTAGAGAGTTCCTATAACAAGATTTGCGATGTACTCCAGTGTTAATCAAACCATTGTCAATCCTCTCTACATATAAGTCCAGGTACTCTATCCTAGTAAAAGATCAACTGATAGTACATTTTAAGCAATCAAGTAAGTTATTAAGTTTATCATGAAATCTTAAAAGTTCATCTACACTCCCTTTCCATAAAACAAAAAGGTCGTCGACAAAACGACGATAAAACAAGATGTGGGCATTATATTCTTCCATCTTACTGAGCATTGTTCCTTCCCATTGTGCTAGGAACATATTTGCATAACTATTGGTGCATGGGGTTCCCATAGCAACCCCATGTCACTGTATATACAATTCATTGTTAAAAGTAAAAACATTATTCTCAAGAATTAATTCAAGAAAATAAGTAAGCAATTCTATCTGAGTAGGGGATAATCTGGCATGGCTTAACCTATATGTTGCTAAATAATCTTGCACATATTGTATACCTATTTCATTAGGTATTATAGTAAAGAGTGATTGTACATTAAACATTACTAAAAGGACATTTTCTAAGTCTGATACTCTTCTAACACATTCGTACAGATCAATCAAAAACTGTTTAGAATCTCTCAATACAAAGGCATTTGAGTCAATAACAGGTCTAAGATGCTTCTCAACAAATACTGACAAAGGCTCCGTAGCCCACCCTCCACCAGCTACTATCGGTCTCATGGGTGGATCTACAGAGTCCTTGTGTATTTTTGGAAGTCCCTGTATCTGAGGAATAAGTGGATTGTGAACAAAAAGATATTCAAAAGTTTCCTTGGTAATCAAGCCACCTTGGTATACATCAATTAGAGCATGGTGTATGCATTTAATTGTCAAATGTACTTGTTCTACTTCAATTTTGGCATAAAAATTAGCATTATCTAATAAATTCAGCATAGACTTCAAATAATGTGGATAATCCATTATTACTATTAAGCCACCTTTATCAGCTGGTTTTATAATAATTGAATTATTCTTCTGTAGCTGTTTTAATGCCAGATTTTCCTTGTAACTCAAATTAAACTTCTTGTGAACATCACGGTACTTAATAGTACCTATATTATCATAATATTTAAATAATTCATCTTCTGTTAATTGCAAATAAGCATCCACAAAGGATGATGGATAGGTGTAAAAGTGCTCTTTCGCTTAAATGAAAAAGAAGAAGATGTATTATTCTTTTCATTTTCATGACTATTATTACCATATAGCGATCGAGGCATGATATTCCTGCAAAAAATCTTTAAATCCATAATAGTGTCAGTCACTCTATGTTTGCTTGTAGGAATAAAATTTAGACCTTTTAACAACACATTTTCTTTTTCAGTAGTAAGTATATAACTAGAAATATTCATAATTAGTGAGTTACTACATTCCCCCACATCTTTTTTAAAGTCTGGTTGTATTCGCCTGAGTGTTTCTGTTTTTGTCGGCCCCGACTCATAGATCGGGACCGTCTCCCCCCTTTTTCCATCCGAACAGGTAAAGGAAAAGAAATAGTTTCCACTGGGGGGTTATTGGATTTATTTAGAAGCGTAGGATAGATCTTAGGTCTAACCACAGGTTCAGGTAAATGAGTTTGGTTAGCATTCTTATTAACTATTACATTAGGATATAGGTTCAAAGCCTGCTTATCAGAGGAGCATTGTGGCTCAAAATCATTTAAAGTCGAAACAACTTCTGATATTAATAAAACATTACCATCCCCTCTATTTGGATGATCAGATTCATACTGTACAATTGAAGCATTACAATCAGTAATAACAGAATTTTGGACCGACACATGGTTCACAAAAGTATCATTTGTATTAACAGCATTAATTTTTGGTGTATTAGCTGTCCTTTTATGCGGTCTGACAGTTTCACTAGCAGTTTCACTAACAACAGTATTCTGACAACTAACCGATTGTAGTGTTTGAGAATGTCTAGGCCACATAAAGACGTGGCCTAATTTAAAATCATTTGAATCCCTAAGTATTTTTATTCTCTTTTGCTGTACTAGCTTGCGCTCGAACGCAGCTATTCCATCAAGTAAGCTCTCAAGCGACAAGTTAACAATCAATTCTGGAGAGTCTCTAAAAATTATCTCTTGTTGTTGCTTAATGGAATTGACTAGTTTCTCCTATTCAGAACAAAAGTAGTCCATGAGTAGTTGCATATATTTATTGCTTACCTCGAGGTTAATTTGCTGCCATTGCGCAAGTAAGTCCAGATATTGTGTCCCTTGAGTGGGCATCTTAAAGATGCGTAAACCATGAGGTACAATGTGTTTGTCCAGGCAGTACTGAAAATGCTGTCTTTGTGCTTGGAGCCTTTTCAATTTCAGAAAGTCTCTTTCCAGGGAATCGATTGCTTGTTGTAGGTGCTCAGAATCTTCAGTCGCATTGACATTCTCGTCATTCATAATGGGCAAATCAAACTGCCAGACCGCACTTTTTGAATGTGAAAGGTATTGAGTAAATCTTCTATGTAGTGCTTTTCTCGCACCACTCGCTTTTTCAGGATTGTAGTCCAATTCAATAATCGCATCATTTTCCATGGTCTTGTTCCCGTGGATTGTTGCCACAAGTAAAGAGAGATAATAAAATGTCAAAGCAACAATGCAGCACACCCACAGGATAAACGCTCCGTTCCACAAAAAGAAACAAAATATATCCAGAACTATAGTAAAGGTAACGGAGCAAACAAGTAGACTCAAAGCTCTTAAAAAAATCAGTAAATAATTTATTTATAAGATCCAGTAAGCGCTTTCGCTTAAAAGCTTCATCAGACTGTTACAAAAATTTTTAAAAGTGTGTCTTATATGTAAATTCAAAAACTTCAGAGCCAATGACAATAATCTATATATTAAGAAGGTCAGTTCTTAAAGACACCACACATCTTTCTCATATAAACATATATAAACACAATAAAACAATGGCAGTCGACATACAACAAATATAATATATAAATATTTAAAGATATTTAAAAAATACTTTGACAAGAAATGCGTTTTAATTACTAATGGTTATTTCATTATTCTGTGTTTCCTGAGAAACGGCTTAATACTAGCTCTTTCATTCAGTCCATGTCCCCTGTCTGCCCTGAGTGTAATGATCCAGTTATTCTCTTTATACTCGGTCTGATTCCTAATATCCCTTTCTCATATGCTGGATGGAACTAATTCTATTACCCTGAATAAAAAGTAATGTCCTGAGCCTCCACTAGAGACGTGTTTGGCTTTTAAGCGAAAGTGCTTACTGGATCTTATAAATAAATTATTTACTGATTTTTTTAAGAGCTTTGAGTCTACTTGTTTGCTCCGTTACCTTTACTATAGTTCTGGATATATTTTGTTTCTTCTTGTGAAATGGAGCATTTATCCTGTGGGTGTGCTGCATTGTTGCTTTGACATTTTATTATCTCTCTTTACTTGTGGCAACAATCCACGGGAACAAGACCATGGAAAATGATGCGGTTATTGAATTGGACTACAATCCTGAAAAAGCGAGTGGTACGAGAGAAGCACTACATAGAAGATTTACTCAATACCTTTCACATTCAAAAAGTGCGGTCTGGCAGTTTGATTTGCCCATTATGAATGACGAGAATGTCAATGCGACTGAAGATTCTGAGCACCTACAACAAGCAATCGATTCCCTGGAAAGAGACTTTCTGAAATTGAAAAGGCTCCAAGCACAAAGACAGCATTTTCAGTACTGCCTGGACAAACACATTGTACCTCATGGTTTACGCATCTTTAAGATGCCCACTCAAGGGACACAATATCTGGACTTACTTGCGCAATGGCAGCAAATTAACCTCGAGGTAAGCAATAAATATATGCAACTATTCATGGATTACTTTCGTCCTGAAGAGGAGAAACTAGTCAACTCCATTAAGCAACAACAAGAGACAATTTTTAGAGACTATCCAGAACTGATTGTTAACTTGTCGCTTGAGAGCTTACTTGTTGGAATAGCTGAGTTCGAGCGCAAGCTATTACAGCAAAAGAGAATAAAAATACTTAGGGATACAAATGATTTTAAATTAGGCCACGTCTTTATGTGGCCTAGACATTCTCAAACACTACAATTGGTTAGTTGTCAGAATACTGTTGTTAGTGAAACTGCTAGTGAAACTGTCAGACCGCATAAAAGGACAGCTAATACGCCAAAAATTAATGCTGTTAATACAAATGATACTTTTTTGAACCATGTGTCGGTCCAAAATTCTGTTGTTACTGATTGTAATGCTTCAATTGTACAGAATGAATCTGATCATCCAAATAGAGGGGATGGTAATGTTTTATTAATATCAGAAGTTGTTTCGACTTTAAATGATTTTGAGCCACAATGCTCCTCTGATAAGCAGGCTTTGAACCTATATCCTAATGTAATAGTTAATAAGAATGTTAACCAAACTCATTTACCTGAACCTGTGGTTAGACCTAAGGTCAATCCTACTCTTCTAAATAAATCCAATACCCCCCCAGTGGAAACTATTTCTTTTCCTTTACCTGTTCGGATGGAAAAAGGGGGGAGACGGTCCCGATCTATGAGTCGGGGCCGACAAAAACAGAAACACTCAGGCGAATACAACCAGACTTTAAAAAAGACGTGGGGGAATGTAGTAACTCACGAATTATGAATATTTCTAGTTATATACTTACTACTGAAGAAGAAAATGTGTTGTTAAAAGGTCTAAATTTTATTCCTACAAGCAAACATAGAGTAACTGACACTATTATGGATTTAAAGATTTTTTGCAGGAATATCATGCCTCGATCACTATATGGTAATAATAGTCATGAAAATGAAGAGAATAATACATCTTCTTCTTTTTCATTTAAGCGAAAGAGCACTTTTACACCTATCCATCATCCTTTGGTGGATGCTTATTTGCAATTAACAGAAGATGAATTATTTAAATACTATGATAATATAGGTACTATTAAGTACCGTGATGTTCACAAGAACTTTAATTTGAGTTACAAGGAAAATCTGGCATTAAAACAGCTACAGAAGAATAATTCAATTATTATAAAACCAGCTGATAAAGGTGGCTTAATAGTAAAAATGGATTATCCACATTATTTGAAGTCTATGCTGAATTTATTAGATAATGATAATTTTTATGCCAAAATTGAAGCAGAACAAGTACATTTGACAATTAAATGCATACATCATGCTCTAATTGATGTATACCAAGGTGGCTTGATCACCAAGGAAACTTTTGAATATCTTTTTGTTCACAATCCACTTATTCCTCAGATACAGGGACTTCCAAAAATACCCAAGGACTCTGTAGATCCACCCATGAAACCGATAGCAGCTGGTGGAGGGTGGGCTATGGAGCCTTTGTCAGTATTTGTTGAGAAACATCTTGGACCTGTTATTGACTCAAATGCCTTTGTATTGAGAGATTCTAAACATTTTTTGACTGATCTGTACGAATGTGTTAGAAGAGTATCAGACTTAGAAAATGTCCTTTTAGTAACGTTTGATGTACAATTACTCTTTACTATAATACCTAATGAAATGTGTATACAATATGTGCAAGATTATTTAGCAACACATAGGGCTAATTTACCCTTGTGATTGTGAGTCATTTGTATTTCATTCAACCCTTGTGAGACTCAACCCCTCAGACCTTTGTGCTGTAAGGCAAAACACCAACTTAATAGCCAACCTCAGAACCCCTAAATAAACAGCCTTTGCAAGGCTCGAACCCAGGACCCTACACACCATAGACAAAGTGATTTACCACTAAGCCATGCCAGATAATCCCATACTCAGATAGAATTGCTTACTTATTTTCTTGAATTAATTCTTGAGAATAATGTTTTTACTTTTAACAATGAATTGTATATACAGCAACATGGGGTTGCAATGGGAACCCCATGCGTCAATAGTTATGCAAATATGTTCCTAGCACAATGGGAAGGAACAATGCTCAGTAAGATGAAGAATATAATGCCCACATCTTGTTTTATCGTCATTTTGTCGACGACCTTTTTGTTTTATGGAAAGGGAGTGTAGATGAACTTTTAAGATTTCATGATAAACTCAATAACTTACTTGATTGCTTAAAATTTACTATCAATTGGTCTTTCACTAGGATAGAGTACCTGGACTTATATGTAGAGAGGCTTGACAATGGTTTGATTAACACTGGAGTACATCGCAAATCTTGTTATAGGAACTCTCTACTTTTAAGATCCAGTATGCATCCTGAACACATATTTAGAAATCTAATTAAAGGCCAAGGAGTTATGGCATCAAGGCTCAATGTATTAGATAATTGTTTTTCTGATGAATTAGAGAGTCTAAGCAATAGACTTTTGACTAGAGGATATACTAAACATGAAATTAATAAGAACCTGGCAGAAATCTCCACTTTACGTGGGAATATAGCAGCACCATATTTTGGGTCCCAGAATATTACAACTTCTTGCACACAAATAAGTAAATCCAATACAATAAAGGTTCCCTTGTTTTATACCACGGACAATAGAGAGCTTATAGACATCTTTAATAAGTATTGGTCCATACTCTTAATGGATAATGATATAAAAGAAATTGTAGGTGACCAACCTAGCTTTACCTACAAAAATAAAAAAAATCTTAAGAGATTATTATGTTATAAACAAATTAATCATTCTGCCAGAGATCAGGTTGGATCTATGCGACCATGTGCTACTTGTAACTTTTGTTCTTATATTGATACCTCAAATACCTTCTATCATCCTGATTTGAATAGGAATTTTACTTTCAACATAGAAGCTACATGTAAAAGTTCCAACTTAGTGTATTTAGCAGTTTGCCAACTTTGCCAATCATTCTATGTTGAAAAACAAATAGGGTCTTGAGAGATCGTATTCGGGAGCATATTTATCATATTAGGAAAAAGTCTAGTCACAACGCCTTAGCCAAACACGTCTCTAGTGGAGGCTCAGAACATTACTTTTTATTCGGGGTAATAGAATTAGTTCCATCCAGCATACAAGAAGGGGATATTAGGAATCAGACCGAGTATAAAGAGAATAACTGGATCATTACACTCAGGGTGGACAGGGTACATTGACTGAATGAAAGAGCTAGTATTAAGCCCTTTCTCAGGAAACGCAGAATAATGAAATAACCATTAGTCATTAAAACGCATTTCTTGTCAAAGTATTTTTTAAATATCTTTAAATATTTATATATTATATTTGTTGTATGTCGATTGCCATTGTTTTATTGTGTTTATATATGTTTATATGAGAAAGATGTGTGGTGTCTTTAAGAACTGACTTTCTTAATATATAGATTATTGTAATTGGCTCTGAAGTTTTTGAATTTACATATAAGACACAATTTAAAAAATGTTTGTAACAGTCTGATGAAGCTTTTAAGCGAAAGCGCTTACTGGATCTTATAAATAAATTATTTACTGATTTTTTAAGAGCTTTGAGTCTACTTGTTTGCTCCATTACCTTTACTATAGTTCTGGATATTTGATTTGTGTTAACGTTGTGTATTAAATTATATCTTACGTAAAAAAAATAAATAAATCAACATCACATTATATTTAATAATTAGAACTTCATTTAAAACATTTTTTCATTTAAAAGGAAAGTTTACTTCCAAATTCAATCCCCTAGGACACAATGGTAGGTGGTTGAACAGCCTGGCATATTTTCGTTTTTTTTTTTCTTATTTCAAAGAAAATCAGGAAGAAATGTTGAATGAAGACTTAGAAATGATGTCTCTAATCTTTTATCTGTCAATATCAGCAGAAAGGTTGCAAGAGTTCAAGAGTTGTACAGACATATATACAGAAATGTTGTTGATGAAATATTTATTTCATTTGTATTTGTCAGCTGAGGCAGAGGATTGATCCACGTGGAAGATTTTCAGACTCACCCCAGGAATAGTCAGTACTAGATCCGCTGGTAGTAATAGAATTTGCTTGAGGTTCAGTGTTTTTCAGTATGACATCATACTTGTGAAACAGTAGGCAAAATGCATGTTCCTTTATGAAATATATCAGTTTTGAATGACAACAAATTTAGATATGATACAATACCTGCTGTATGGAGAACAGCTCTAAAATACATATGCAAATACATGGTAATGGCAAGATGACCAGAAGAAATGAATGAAGTACCAGGTCAAATATCAATGCACAGTACATATCATGATGTGAATAACTGTGTGTAACATCTTTCTTCCAATCAAACAAAATGATTTTTCCAAATCAGCTCTAGACAAAGTACTGGAGTGAATCCCCGAAGCACATTTTGGGCTCTGAAATGTAAAGAAAGAGGAAACAATATAAAACGTTGTCCAAAAATGTCAGTGCTGACCAAGATGATGGTCAGTACCTGTCAAATGTGTAAAATTTTTACAGAAACAATGTGAAAGAAAAGGTGACTGCATGAAATTCCAGAAGGACCATGGAGCAAACTAGCTACTGGCTTGTTTCAGTTTAAAGACTCATATTATCTGATTTCTGTGAATGATTATTCAAAGTATCCAGTGGAAATCAAAATTAGATACCTTTTATCCTATCTTCTCATAATTATAATTTTGTTCTAATGTTACTCTAGACAATATTTTCTAGATATGAGATTCCTGATGTTCTTATACTGTATAATGGTTGTCAGTTTGTAAAGCAAGAATTCCATACATTTTCACAGAATAGGAGTTTAAAACCCACAACTAACAGTGCAATATTTCCACAATCCAATACATAAGTGGAAAAAACAATTTGGATTGTAAAACCAAGAGAAAATGTGTTATTAGTGAAAAACAATACTGTTATATAGCCTTGTTACAGAATCAAAACACTCTTCTCTCACCTGTTGGGCTATCTTCACAGCAGATTATGAGATGAAGACTTTTAGGATAAAGCAGTCAGGGTCTTCAGTGATGCTACAGCCAGAGACTATACTAACTGTAAAAAAAATTGACAAGAAGTTCAGAAAAGGCAAAAGGTCTGCTATGACAAAACTGCAAGAGATGTAACATTTCAATTCCCAGCAGACAGTGCGACAACCAGTAGAAGACATTCACAGCAGAAGAAAGAAGTCATTGAAGTGAGAACAGCTACATCTCCTGCATATTTTATTGTTGAAACAAGGAAGGTCATTTCCACAGGAGAAACAGAATGCAGTTCTCCAGAGAATGTCTGACGTCATCTGAGGATACTAGTAGGTCATACCAATTGCTACAAGATGTAAACAGAAAATCTTAGGAGACAACACAACTAAATTATAAGGAATATGCTCCAGCGCTACAAGGTACTCTGAGATAGCAATAGAGAGACATTCTTAGACTACTCCCAGCAAAACTTACTAGAGACTGAAAGTTTATTACTCACTTAGACAACCTGACCGGATGTGGCTTTTGTTTAAGGCACTACAAGAACCAGATGTAGAAAAATTGTCCAATTCCTAGAATGCAGCATAATTTTAAGGCATGCTATGACTTTACAAATGCTAGCAAAATGGATTACTACAGCTGAGAGTTGTGTGTATCTCACCTGGCATACCTAGAGTTTGAGCGTTATTTATATATAGTGCTAATATTTGCAAAGCCATCATATAGTCATTTTTAAAAGAGGGCAGATGTACTATACAAAAATAGATCAGTACTTCTTTATCATACTCTTAACGCTAGTGTATATTGTATGCCATGTGACTTCCTTCTTCAGGCAGTTCTTTACCATGCCATTAAAGAAACTAGCTTCATCCATTCAGTTCTCCTCTGTGTCTTTATTGTGATAACTTATAACTTCTAAACCCAAGGCTAAAAAGGTCCCACAGACAAACTATTCATTAAAACCTCCAAGAGAAGCCCAGATAAGCTAATGTCTTTCAAAAGCCTTTTAGCCGAAACACTGGTATGTCCTTAACTTGTCATTTGCATATACCCAAGGGCCTCCACTACAGGAGGTTTAAGGTATTACACCATGAAGACTCTAGCTTAGCTGGGTCTTTCTTGGAGTTTTTATTTTAATTACTGTTTTGGGCAAGTGAAGGCATATACAATTATGCTAAGCAGATCACAAATCACTAATAGAACAACCACAGCTGATAACAGCTTTTCTTTCTTTCTTTTTTAGGGTTGCCACCTTTTAAGCAGGCCAAAGTGGGACATGGGGGTGTGGCCAATATGACACTGGCCACAACCTCTACCATGATGTCACCACAGGAGCGGTGAAGGAGATGCTGTTATGGGTATGACGGATGGCTGCTGGAGTAGCTAGATAGCTGGCTAGCTGGCTGCTGGACTGGCTGGTTGGCTGGCTGCTGGAGTGGCTAGCTGGCCAGCTGCTGGAGTGGCTAGCTGACTGGCTGGCTGGCTGCTGGAGTGGCTAGCTGGTTGGTAGGAGTAGCAGCTGGATGGATGAATGACTGGATGGATGGCTTGATAGATGGATGGCTGAATGAATGGATGCCTGGTTGGATGGATGGCTGTCTGCATGAATGGATGGCTGGCTGCATGAATGGATGGCTGGCTGGCTGCATGAATGAATGGATGGATGGCTGGATGGATGGCTGGCTGCATGAATGGATGGCTGGCTGCATGAATGAATGGATGGCTGGCTGCATGAATGAATGGATGGCTGGCTGCATGAATGAATGGCTGGCTGGCTGGCTGGCTGGCTGGCTGGATGGCTGGATGGATAGATGGCTGGCTGGCTGGCTGGCTGGCTGGCTGGATGGATGGATGGATGGATGGATGGATGGATGGATGGATGGATGGATGGATGGATGGATGGATGGATGGATGGATGGATGGATGGCTCATTAGAAAAAAAAAATCTTGGTCATTTTGTTTGCGGCTGTAGAAGCGCTTAAAACAAAGCGCTCCTACAGCCCCAATCTTTGCAGGGCTCTTCCTGCCCCAATCCCCACCCCTTTCATGAATTTCAGCCGATTGCTGCACGAATTAAAGCAGCAGCAGCTTTGCCTGCAGGTCCGGGTTGGTGACGTAACTGATTTGCCGTGGAAAAATCGGAAGTAATTGCGGCTTTATCACGGCAAATCGATGTCCCACTACTTTGCACAGTGGGCAAGGGGATGAGGCAGCTCAACCAGTGAGTGTCCCGCTGACAGTGGGACAGGTGGCAAACTTTCTTTCTTTCTTCCTTTCTTTCTTTCCTTCATTTCTTCATTTTCCTGTTGACAGATTCTCAAATTCGTATTCTTTCATTATAATATGGTCCAAGATATTACAAAACTTTGAATCTGATAATTTCTTGTACTTTCCTCTTTTTTAAATGTATTACCTGGGTGATATCACCTTAAACAAATGGCTCTTTTCAGGAGCAACTAAGAAGCACTGTCTCTTTAAATAATTTCCCAGTTATATAGTTTGCAAGTACATATTAAGGGAATCAAAATATGACTATAGAATGAAGCTTATTAACAACTTAGAGGCATAGCCTTAGCCACATAAGCTGAACTGCCAGAAAAAAAAAAAGAAAGAAAGAAAAACATTATTTTTTACAGTGGGGGGGGGGCAAGCCACCTGTACCCCACACCCCTGATAATTACCCAACAATACAACCTGCGAGAGATGCACTTACATAGCCAAACTGGAAGCAAAGCTCTCTCCGGTCAAGACTGTGCTAGACAGTCAAGAGGAGAAGGCTAACACATGCATTACACCTCTAGCAACTCATAGCCCTTCAAAACCCACACCATCAACTCCCACACATAGCAACACTAAACCCACATATGTGGAGGCTCTTAACATTAACCTGCCCAAGCAACAAGGACCTCCGAAGCCGAAACGCAAACAAACACCAGTCACAACCAAAGTGACACATGGCTCACAACACCAGTGTGCCACCCAACAATAGCCCCGAAGGCAAGACAATGTACCCAACACTTTAGTCATAGGTGACTCTATAGTCAGGCACACTGATGTCCCACTCACCAGGCTGAACAAGGAGAAAATTACAGTCAGCTGCCTGTCGGGTGCCAGGATCCACCACATAACGCATGCACTCAAGTCACACCACAACAAGTACAAATACGACTCTGTCATTGTCCATGCTGGAGTAAATGACTTGAGAAATACCTCCCTGGACTACATGAAAAGAGACATGGAAGAGCTCTTGGATCATGTGACCCAGGCAGGTATGACCCTAGCCCTGAGTAGCATCCTGCCTTTGCCCAGAATGATACCACAGTATAAGGACAAAATGATTGACTTCAACAATTGGCTAAGCTTCTGGTGTCATTCAAAGGGGATCCAGTATTTGTCTGCCTGATAAGACATGATCAACAAACCACGATGCTTTGCCAGAGATGGTCTGCACATGTCACCCCTTGGATTCAAGTTACTGGCTAAAGCTCTTGCCACCCCTATAGTGCCTTTTTTAGGCAAGGTCCAAAGGATAAAACCACCACTGTAACAGATACAAGCATGCAAAATCTGAAGGTAATGCTACTCAATGCTAGAAGTCTAAACCTCAAAATGCACTCTCTCGAGGCACTCCTAAAAATGGAGAACATCGATATCTGTGCAGTGACTGAGACCTGGTTCAAGGCTCCAGAGAGCACCCCTGCAATACCAGGCTACAATTCTTACCACACTTTTCGGCCACAAAACCAAGACCGAAACACTAAAGGTGGAGGAGTGTCCATATTTACCAAGGATATTCACACCTCCAGGCTAGTTGCCCAACACAATGCATCTGAAATTCTCCAGGTGCAACTAACACTAGGTAAGACTGCAATCCAAATTGTAGCTTGCTACAGATCCCCACCATACCCCAAGATTCTCACTACACCTTTCTAAACATACTGGAAAATATTAAGATACAACCAAACACCCTAATACTAGGTGATTTCAACTACCCTGCCATTAACTGGGAAAACTACTCGGGTACCAACTCCTTTTCCCAACGGTTCTTGGAATTCATAAATTCCAATGCCCTGGATCAACTAATCCATTGTCCCATCAGGGGCTCCAATATCCTAGACCTGGTCATTACCAACATGGGAGATAGATGCTCCACACCAGTGGTCACCCCCTCATTGGTCAGGTCTGACCATAAGCAAATCACCCTTGACATCCACATCCCACCCCCACCCCCCAGTAAGGAAACCTCCTGAAAAAACTTCTCCAAAGCCAATTTCATGCTACTGAAGTCAGAAGTGACAAACTTCACAACACCCATGCAGACGGGATCTGGAAGTTCGACTGCAGAGTCCTACACTAAGGCACTGTACGAGCACATCCACTCGTGCATAAATCGTGCCATCCCAAATAGAACCAAGATGCTCTTCTCCAAAAAAAGGAAGCCAATCTGGTGGTCCCCTGCTATAAACAAACTATACAACAGAAGGAAGAAACTGTTTCAGAAAAGAGGAAAATCCCAGGATGCAAAAAAACTCCCTCACCAGCCTCAGTAAGAAGCTGAGATCCCTCATAAAATCCTCAAAAGCTAGTTACGAAAATAAAATTTCCAAAGATTCCAAAGACAACCACAAGGCATTCTATAGTTATGTCAAGAATCTAAATGGCAATGCTCAGATCTGCTCTGAGCTACAACAGAATGGCATTAAATATACTGATCCCAAGGATATTGCCAATATCCTGGCAGATCAATTTAGTGCCAACTTCACTCCCCTCTCACCCCCTAAAGGGCTCATCTCAGTACCAAAAGATTGTCAAATTCTGATAATCACAGCCACACAGGTAGAAACAGCACTCTCCAAAGCTAAGAATACAGCATCCATGGGACCAGATGACATCCCAGGCTGTGTAATACATGAACTACAAAATGAACTGGCACCCCACCTAAGTGTCATGTTTAATCATAGCCTCACCTCAGGCTTCGTGCCCACTGAGTGGCGCACAGCTACAGTTATCCCGCTCCACAAGGGAGGATCCACCTTGGATCCCGGGAACTACCGTCCCATCAGTCTGACAAGCCTGATCTGCAAAGGCATGGAGCGCATTATCATGGAACTTATAAATAAAGACATTGGCAACCTCCAGACACTGGACACCACCCAGTTTGGGTTTGTGAAGGGCCGATCTTTTCTCCTGAATCTGATTGACTTCTTCGAATCGGTCTCCAGAGCTGTGGACGAGGGTAAGAAGGTCCACACAGCCTATCTGGACCTCACCAAGGCCTTCGACACCATCCCCCACTCTGGAATCATAGATAAACTTACTAAGCTGGGCATAAATCCCTACGTCACTCGATGGGTTGCCAACTGGCTTACTGACAGAACCCAGACTGTAAAAGTAGCCGACTCCAAATCCAGCTCCAGACTAGTGACAAGTGGAGTACCTCAGGGTTCAGTCCTGGGACCACTCTTGTTTGGCATCTACTTCTCTGAAGTACAGGCCAACACTAAGGGACTCTGGCTAACAAAGTTTGCAGATGACTGCAAACTGGGAGCCATTATTGAATCCCCAAATGATGTGGATATTCTACAAAAGGGCCTTACAGAAACAGATGCCTGGTGCCAGAGCCATGGGCTCAAGCTTAATGCCAAGAAATGTATAGTCATCCCCTTTGGAAAAAAACATGTACCCATGAACTACCACATAGGTGGCAGGACACTAAACATCGAAAGTGTGATGAGAGACTTAGGGACACAAGTGGACAGTGGTCTCACTTTCGATAACCACATTGCCACAACAGTCAGGAAATCCTTCTACATGGCACACCTCATCACTAAGGGCTTTTCATCCAGAAAAAGGAGGTCATTGTCCCACTGTACTCATCCCTCATTAGACCCATTATAGAGTATAATGCCCCATTTGGTATGTACCTCACAAGACATCTGCAACAGCTGGAAAGGCCACAGAAATACCTCACTAAATGAATCACAGGCCTAAAGCAGATGCCATATGCTGACCATCTAAAAAAACTCCAGCTATACTCTGTGGCATATCGTCTACTCAGAGGCGATCTCTGCTTAACATACAAGGCCGTGTCAAACCCTGAGCTGTTGAACATGCTCCATTTAAAGAAATCCCAATCCCTCAGAGCCACACACTCCAGGGATCTAAACCTTATCATCACAATGAACAAAACATGCTGGAGGGATATGTTCCTGACCCAGAGACTCCCCATACTCTGGAATAGACTGCCCAAACATGTCAAGCAGAGCACCTCATTGGCCCTCTTCAAAAGGAACCTTGATGATTGGATGGGAGATAGGAAATTCATTCCGGGGATCATGCCAGTCGCCCTGCTAGACAGGGGCCCAGAGAAGTAAATATTGTGGGAAAAAAATTCCAGGGAATTGTTATGGCTAGGCTTGCATAGGCCTTAGGGCCGATAGCCTAGTACCAACCTATGAACCTATATACCAATTCCAAGAATTTGCTACAATGGGGAAAAGGCAAATTCCCCCATCTCCACTGTACTGTGATCTCACTCAGAAAAAAAGCCATTATATTCTCTCAGCAGCTGAGTCTCGATCAGCTGTACTGGTTTTCTTCCCCCATCCAAAAATTGAAATTTTCAGGCAGTTCCTTGCCATGTCATTAAACAAACTAGCTTCATCCATCCAGTTCTCCTTTGAGTCTTTGTTGGGATAACTTCTAAATCATTCATTAAAACCTCCAAGAGAAACCTGGATAAGCTAAAGTATTTCAAAAGCCTTGTAGCTGAAACACTGTTAAGCTGAGATTTTGATAACCTGTGTATGTGTGTGTGTGTGTGGGGGGGGGGGCTGATTTCAAATAAATGTGCATGGAAGGGACAGTACTGATAAATATTCATGGAAGGGACAGTACTGTCTCTTACTCGTGAGGTAATTATTTAACTCTGAAGCTCCAGTCTTTTAGTTAGCTCAAATGTCAAAACAGAAGATGGGCCCTTCAGAAGTATTTATCAGCCTTGTCTCCATCACAAATATAAAGCTTTCCCATTAATTGAGGCAGAATAGGTTAACGGACCTTCTTGGCAAAATGCTGAGATTTTGGAGTTGGAAGTGTTGCTCAGGATCTGCTATAAGTTCTATAAGTAGCAGCAGATGACATGGTGTCATATATGGTTACACAAGCTGACACTACAACTGATTTACATGTTCAATTATAAGCCACACAAACAAGTGCTCAAAGTGCTGACTTAGTTAAAACAGTGCCCCCACCAAGAATCGGTACTGCATAGCTATAAACCTCTTGTCTCAAAAAATCACGGACAAAGCCAAAATAAACAAGGACAGAAGGCCTGACATTAATGGCACCTTTTACATATATTCTGTACTAAGAAGTTGAAGGCTAAACAAACTTACATTAACATGCATTTTCTGAAAGCACTAGTGACTGATTCTCACTATTTTGTGATACATTCACAACTTTTGCTAGACATAATTCTTTTCTGAGGAAAAAACAGGGGTATTCGATAGCTATGCAATACCTAGATGGACCGAGGAAGTTCAAATGCTGATTACTTCACTTGGTCTTTAGAAACTGGTTGTAACAGGACTGCACTGAAAATGTAATGTCTCAGCTGAGCTACCTACAAAAATAAGGCTTAAGTATTATAATACGCAGGTCATGTCAATTGTTAGCCGTTAAAATACTGCTTACAAACAACATTTTTGTTTTCTTCCATATGAGTTTTCATTAGACAGGGTCACAGATGAAGGGGCAAGTCAACAAACGGTGAAGTCAGATGATTTCCTCATGGGAAGTCACACTTACATTTCGAAGGACTTTGATTAAGTTCACTTTCTTGCTCTGGGGTGGATTGTGTAGAGGATTTGTGTTTCTGTCAGTTAAACAGACTCATTGGCACCGCTCCATTCATGGTCTAAGATGACTTTGCACATGTTAGCACAGCAGAATAAGGAACTATGATTTCTTAAAGACACAGGAGGCAGGCAGAACATAAAACTCCCATCATACACATTTACTAATCATTGCTTTGCTGATTATCGGCTAAAGTAATCTGACTCTATCAGATATATTTGTAAACCCTGAATGAACACAACCGCATCTGAAACTAAAACTGCCCATCACTTTCAGGCAGATGGCAGCCTTCTCTTTTGACTGCTTGAAAAATAGGGCTACTACTTAAATATGAGGAGCATCCCCATATCATTCAGAATACAGCAGCAAAGGAGACATGATACAATAGTAGTTTTCTGTGTTGTATCTATAACAGGCCTGATTATTTTAATGGTAAATACAAACTGAAAACCATGTTGGTTTAGTGGTGCTAGATTTCCTTCCTGCTATGGGAAAGGTTTACCACCTGTAATAGTAAGATTCCACCACACTGTTTTACTGCCAAGCCCTGCAGGGTGTTGTCATTTCCTCTGAAATCTACTTGGCTATATACTTCTGAACCTTAGTGCAGATGTTCATTTTAATGTTGTAAAATTCTTAATGGTGCAGTAAATAGCTATTTCACATTATATGTCCCACCATTTATGCATTCATTATTTATTTATTTGTGGGTTTATATTCGTTTGTTAAACATGCAGTGATGAACTGGAAGGAACTGGCACTACAGTGGCTGTACTGTGCTTGATGGCCAGCAGGGAGAAGTAGGAGAAAAGTGAAACTCAAGCCCCGCACAGATCACTACCTATGCAATATCCAGTCTCCTCACTCCAGATGCTAGCCATTCCATTACCATCAATGGACCCATTCCTTGGATTGAGTATGTTCTGTCCCTTATTACTGCAAACTCAGATGCTAAAGCCACATTATTACAAACAATTGAGAATAAAATACAACATAGCTAACAACAGAGAACACCACTGCATTACAGGAATGGTAGATGGCCTATAGTTTCAGCAAGAAATGAGTTACTGCTTTGCACCCTTACTTACAACCTCCTTAATACTGGATACTGTCCACCTTTAAAAAACAAACTCTTTAACAGATATTGTAATTATAGTATTAGAAATACAGGTATCCTTCAGGAAGTCATATCCCCTTATAATATAGCCAATACTGACAAAAATCCTTCTCTAAAAATGTACCTTCCAGTTTGGGGTAGGTTTGACATAATGGTGGGGGTAGTTTTGGCATAATGCTTAAGATCTTCACCTCACAGAAACAAGGTACAGGGTCTGATTCTGACCTCAGGTTGTGGGATAGACTTAAAATTGTCCTTCAGGGCAGTTAGCCTAACATTTACATTTGAGCATAAATACTCACCTATAAAAAACACTCCCAGAAACAATAAAACAAGTGAACAAACTTACTAGCTTTAAACTACAACTAAAAAAAAATCTGTCTGATAAACAACATGCTTGTAAGTGCTTCAAAGATGTCAGCTAAAAGGTACCTATAAAGGAATGAACAATTATGTAATCCATTTACTGGCTTACTGCTAATTCTGCTCTTATATTCACCAAAGTGCTCCTTTTGAACCTGATCTGTAAACTAATCTGTTGTGTCAGTAAAGAACTGTACCTAACTTCCTGAACATTTAAAATGATCTGTTCCTAAAGGAAAATGTAATACTGCGCTATACCTACAACTGTGTTACTTCCAACTCCTATGTAAATGTCTATTTAAATAATTCTTCTTTCTGTTATACATTTTATTGCATTGTCTGTGCTCTCTGGCCCAGATTATGACTGAAAAGGGCCTTTGGACTAGTTCTCCTGCCTAGCTAATGGATGTTAAATAAATAGAAATGAATAAATCACTGCTCACACCTTGGCTTTAAATAATGGTGTGACGACCGTGCCCTGGCCCAGCAATCAAGGAGCCTCAATCCTCACCACTAACACCAGGGAGGTTATCTCCTAGAAGAGGAAAGGATAACTAATACACACAGTAAAGTACAATTTCCCTTAAGTGCACACAGAAATCACAGTCAGTCTGGGGCTGGTTGCTCCCTTGCTCACCAGGTCCCCAATAGGACTCCCCACTGGCACAGCTATAGGGTCCCGGTCTCAGCCTAACTGGGCAAGCTAAAACCTCCAGTACCCTCTCTGTCCAATCAGTGCTTCGTGTCCCTGACAAGTAGCTGACACAACACACACACACTTTGAGATAAGTATTTATACAACTTTACAGACACTCCTGGGAAAGGCTGTCACAGATTCTCCAACTGTGCCCTTTTACCCAGACTATATGGTAGTAATTACTGCCACCACCCAGTTAATAATATCACCTACTAAAAGGCCCTTAAAAGGGTGTCCAATTATTACTGTGCAATATTAATATCCAATGGTAGTATGACTAACAGTCAAGGCTTACTTTAGAGTGGCCTATTACAATAACCTCTATAAATATGCAATGTACTCTAGAGCTTATCTCTACAGAAATCAGCCACAGGTAGAAGGTTTTAAAAATATTTAATAATAAATAATTAAAACACAAGACAAAACTATTACACCACAGAGATATCTAAGAGCTCAGAGATCACGCAGAAACTTAAAATAATATAGTAGGATAGGTCTGATTTCAAAGAAAAATACCTAATTAATCTTTACTAGCTTTAACTATTCCTACAAGAAATCACAGTGCTAAAACTTACATGTGAGCACAAGGCAGAGTGCTGATAAGTTGGATATCAAGATCAAAATGCTCCCAGTCTCTTGTGAGAAATAGTATTTAAACATTACTAACAAACATGTCTCTAAGGCCCTTCCCAAATTACATCATTTTTGACACTTAGGTTTTCCCAGTATTCATATTGCATCATCTTAACACCTAGTCTGAGTTCTCAGGCCACAAACTGCATTATTTAGCAATCTAACACATGCTCAGAAACTTACAACAATACAAGGCATTTCACATATACATTCTAGCAGAAACTAGAGCAATAAAGCACCTTCCACATTTAAATTCTGGTCATAAATTTTAGCTTTAAAACAATGGGCATGAAACCTTCATCCAGACACGCTGGAACCGACTTGAAAACATTAAAGAGATTCATAAGATCTTTTCAATTTGAAAAGACACATTTGAAATGCTTGGCTTGGTTTTCCTTACAGCAGATGGCAATGTTGCAACAATCTTGAAGTTCACATTTTACAGTGTTTTCTTACATTTAAAAACACAAGCCTGTATTTTACATTTATTTATACAGTTGATAGAATTATGTATCAAATTCTATTTGACTAGGCTGGCAGCCTTCGCCCATCTCTCCCCAATCGTCACATCTACCCCCCCCCCGGGGAACTCAAGCAAGTTTTTCAAGTGCCACTTGAGAAACGTCGCTTGAGACTGTCAGGTCTATCTGGGTGTACCTCACCCCATTTCCTGTCTTGAGAGCCCATCTGCATTGGCATTGCTACTCCCACTGCAGTGCTGCACTGACATATCATATGCTTGTAACCCCAGACTCCATCTTAGCAACTTGGCATTTTGCTGACTGGCTCTATTTGACCATGTTAGAGGGTTGTGATCTGTCATCTCAGTGAATTTTCTTCCATACAGATAAGGCTGAAGTTTTTGTAGTGCCCACACTATGGCTAGATATTCTTTTTCTACCGCTGCATAGCATTCCTCCCTGGGTTGGATCCTACGACTGAGATAAATCACTAGGTGCTCTTCTCCCTCTGAAGAAATCTGGCTAAGTACAGCCCCCACCCTATAGTTTGAAGCATCCACCTGCACAACAAAGTCTTTGCTATAGTCTGGACTGGCTAACACAGGGGGTCCTCCCAAAGCTTCCTTAAGCTTCTGAAATGCCTACTCACATGCTGGGGTCAACACTATCTTATCTGGCCTGTTCTTCCTTGTCAGGTCTGTAAAGGGAGCAGCTATGGTACTATAATTGGGAATGAACTTTCTGTAGTACCCTGCTGTCCCTAAGAATGCCCTCACCTGCTTTTTAGTAACAGGTGCAGGCCATGTCTGAATGGCTTCCACTTTGTCAGGTTCTGGCCTTATCTTACCACTCCCCACTCTATAGCCTAGGTAGGAGACCTCTGCCATAGCCACCTGACATTTGCTCGGCTTAATGGTCAACCCTGCCCTCTGTAGTCTGCCCAGCACCTCCCTGGCATGCTGAAGGTGCTCTTGCCAGGAATGGCTGTAGATAGCAATATCATCCATGTAAGCAAGGGCAAACCCTCCTGCTCCTGCTAAGATATGATCTACCAGCCTCTGGAAAGTCGCTGGGGCATTCTTCATCCCAAAGGCCATATTTGTGAACTCATACAAGCCAAAAAGAGTCACAAATGCTGACTTCTCTCTAGCAATGGGAGTCAAAGGCACCTGCCAGTAACCCTTGATAAGATCAATGGTTGTAAGATACTTAGCCCCACCCAGCTACTCTAGGGCCTCATCTGTCCTAGGCATGGGGTAAGCATCTGCCTCTGTGTGACTATTTAATTTCCTGTAATCCACACAGAACATGTTGCTGCCATCCATCTTTGGCACCAACACCACTGGTGAGGCCCAGGGACAGGTGGACTCTTGAATCACCCCTAGTTCCAACATCTCCTGTACCTCTTCCCTCAGAGTCTGTTTGACTCTCTCAGGCACCCTATAAGGGAAGGGGCCTGCCTGATAGGCCTTTGGGATCCTGTATCCACCTGGTGCTACACCAGGTGGGTGCACCCTGGTTTCCCAGTGAACACGTCCCCAAATTCCTGCAACACTGCTCGGATTTCTTGAACCTGGGTATGAGATAGCTGCTGAGATATTGCTACCTCTTCCACCAAGGTGTCAGCCTGAGCCTCACTGAGGAGATCAGTCACCAGATCACCCTCAGACTCCTCCTGCAATCCACTGCAAATGCTCAGCACAAGGGCCTCCCTATCATGGCAAGTTTTCATTATGTTAACATGGTACAATTTGTGCCCGTGCCGTCTGCCTAGCACTTCCACCATGTAGTTAACAACACTTACCTTTCTTACCACCTTGTAGGGTCCCTCCCAAGCTGCTTGCAATTTGTTCTGTCTGACAGGAATGAGAACCATCACCTGCTGCCCTACAGCATACTCTCTAGCTCGGGCATTCCTGTCATATCACACCTTTTTATGTTGTTGGGTTTCTGCCAGGTTCTCCTGGGCCAGGTCCATGAGTTCCCTGAGCCTTGTGCTGAGGTTCAGGACATATGCCACAACAGACTCCTTGTGAGACTCACACTCACCTTCCCACTCATCTCAAATCTCAAATTAAATCTAGGGGACCCCTCACCCTACGCCCATACAGCAACTCAAAGGGTGAAAAATCTGTGGATTCCTGGGGAACCTCTCTGTAAGCAAATAACAGATGGGGCAAATATTTGTCCCACTCCCTCTTAAACTGATCTGCAAATGCCCATAGCATGGACTTGATTGTAGAGTTTTCCCTCTCAACAGGACCATTAGTCTGGGGATGGTAGGGGGTGGTCTTCATGTGCTTCACCCCACAGGACTTCCACAGGCAAGCCAGCAGGTCTGACATAAAATTGACACCTCTGTCAGACAGTATTTCCTTTTGGAAACCTACCCTGCTGAATATCTCTAGCAAAGCATCTGCCACCTTCTTGGCCTCAATGGAGGACAAAGCCACTGCCCCAGGGGATTGTGTAGCATAATCTACAATCACTAGGATACACTTTTTCCCTGTGGAACTTGGAGTATTCAGAGGACCCACAATATACATAGCTGCCCTCTGAAATGAATCCTCAAACACAGGCAAAGGCATCAAAGGAGCTCTCACCTTGTCTCTTGCCTTGCCTACCTTTTGGCACTGCTCACAGGTCCTGCAGTACCCTGTTACATCTCTGGAAATTCCAGGACAATAGAAGTTTTGCATAATACGCCTCTTTGTATGTTTTATGCCCATATGACCTGCAAAGGGAATATCATGGGCTCTCTAGGCACTACCAACTGCTGTACTCTCTCATCTTCTAGCCCTCCCTCAGGGGTTCACTCTCTGTACAGTAACCCTTTGTTCCAGTATACAGATTCCCCCTTCCCTTGAGAATCAGGTGCCTCCCTAGCTACCTGCCTCAGGCTAGCAATGTAGGGTCTGAGAGCTGAGCCTGTCTCAAGTCTCTCCTTGTAACCCTTCCCAGCTCCCCTTTCACAGGAAGTCTGTCATCCTCTGACAGCGGTGCCTCACTGTCAGCCTGGGTACTACTACTCACCTCTACCTTTGCAAATTACCCTGTCCAAGGGAACTTCAGTACCCACAAGCAGCTGTGGCTCACATTCAGTCTCACTGCTACAGCGTAGCTCACTCCCTGAAGTAACCACCTCAGCAGTCCTGGCTGCAAGTATGCAGTCTGTCTGGGTCTCCCCAAGGCTACCAGATCCACATGCTTGTCTCCTAGCCTCACTGCATGTAACTGCATAAGTACATAGTACTGCCTCATCCAAATCCTTCCCTCTCAGGACATCTGCAGGATGGTAGTTCCATACCCCTGTTGTCTCAAGACAACCCATTGTTGGCATTTTGTCTTTCCCACTTACTGGCTCCCTCACCTTTGGTTCCCCACCTTGCCTCCATGTACACCTGTATGCTGCATGGCCCTACTGGTTGCATTCAAAACATTTCACCCTAGGTCCTGGACGTGTACCTGGACTAGTGGCTTCCCCTGCTACTGGCGGATTCTGTTGGGGCAGTCTGTGCTGCCCATCATGGATTTCTTTAGACCCATGAGTAGGACTGGGAGTCCCCTTCCTGTGCAGGGCTGCCCTGCTGGCCAGGTATAGGTCTCCCTTCTTCCCCAACTCCTCTGAAGTAGCACACTGTCTATCAGCTAACCAGATCCTCATATCCTCAGGCAGAGTGCTAAGGGCTTGTTCCCTCACCAAAAAGTCTGCCAGCCCTTCAAAAGTGGTGACCTGACATCCACTCACCCAGCTATGAAAATAAGTGCTCAGTTCAGCAACATATTCACATACATTTTCATCTGCCTTGCATCTATGCTCACAAAACATTTTCCTATACATTTCAGGTGTTAGCTTAAAACATTCTAATAAATGTCTTTTTACAGCAGTATAATCAAAACAGTCAGTGTCATGCATTTTTGCTAAAGAAGTTACAGCTTTACCATGGAGTAAGGGAGTCAGGAACCATACCCAGAGCCCTTGGTCAAATTCATACTGTTTACATACCCACGCAAACATATGAATGAAGCTATCAAAATTATCCTCCTCTTTAAACTGTGGAAGAACTTTACTGACCTTTTGTGCTTCTGGGGTCCGGTTACTCCCTTCCCCATTACCTCCATGACTCTGGCGAAGAGTCAGCATTTCCCTCTCATGCCTCCTCTGCCATTCATTTTCCTCAGCTTGTAGACTCCTCCTTTTCTCAGCTGCTACCAGTTCCATACGCCTGGCCTCCAACTCAAGTCTCTTTAGCTCCAGCTGGATTTTTAAGTCCACTGCAGAAAGGTTGAGCTGTCCATTCTCCGAGGATATTGTGTCTCCACTGTCAGTCTGATTGTCTTCCCGGCTGCTGTTTTCTGATGCAGCTGTAATCAAGGCTGCAATGAGGTCTGCTTTAGTCAGGTTTCCATGCACCAGTCCCCTAGCCTGGCACATCTGCGCCAGCTGACTCCTTGTCAGCTTTCCATACTCTTCTGCTGATATGCTGCCTGCTCACCCTGACTAACACTAAGCTAACAAAATAAATAAAATAATTGTGATCTGAACTCTGAGTATACACTGTGCGGCTGTTTTAGAGTACAAAACACTTCTAGAGATCACTGTACATAAGCTACAGGAATTCGCTCTACCCACACCACTACAAGCCAATTAGTGTGTGAAGTAGATCCCACCACTGCCAAACACTAGTGATGACCATGCCCTGGCCCAGCAATCAAGGAGCCTCAATCCTCGCCACTAACACCAGGGTGGTTGTCTCCGAGAAGAGGAAAGGATAACTAATACACACAGTAATGTACAATTTCCCTTAAGTGCACACAGAGATCACAGTCAGTCTGGGGCTGGTTGCTCCCTTGCTCACCAGGTCTCCAATAAGACTCCTCACTGGCACAGTTATAGGGTCCAGGTCTCAGCCTAACTGGGCAAGCTAAAACCTCCAGTACCCTCTCTGTCCAACCAGTGCTTCCTGTCCCTGCCAAGTAGCTGAAACAACATACACACACTTTGAGATAAGTATTTATACCACTTCACAGACACTCCTGGGAAAGGCTGTCACAGATTCTCCAACTGTGCCCCTTTACCCAGACTATACGGTAGTAATTACTGCCACCACCCAGTTAATAATATCATCTACTAAAAGGCCCTTAAAAGGGTGTCCAATTATTACTGTGCAATATTAATATCCAATGGTTGTATAACTAACAGTCAAGGCTTACTTTAGAGTGGCCTATTACAATAACCTCTATAAATATGCAATGTACTCTAGAGCTTATCTCTACACAAATCAGCCACAGGTAGAAGGTTTTAAAAATATTTAATAATAAATAATTAAAACACAAGACAAAACTACTGCACCACAGATATATCTAAGAGCTTAGAGATCACAAAGAAACTTAAAATAATACAGTAGGATAGGTCTGATTTCAAAGAAAAATACCTAATTAATATTTACTAGCTTTAACTATTCCTACAAGAAATCATAGTGCTAAAACTTACATGTGAGCACAAGGGAAAGTGCTGATAAGTTGGATATCAAGATCAAAATGCTCCCAGTCTCTTGTGAGAAATAGTATTTAAACATTACTAACAAACATGTCTCTAAGGCCCTTCCCAAATTACATCATTTTTGACACTTAGGTTTTCCCAGTACTCATATTGCATCATCTTAACACCTGATCTGAGTTCTCAGGCCAGAAACTGCATTATTTAGCAATCTAACACCTACTCGGAAATTTACAACAATACAAGGCATTTCACATATACATTCTAGCAGAAACTAGAGCAATAAAGCACCTTCCACATCTAAATTCTAGTCATAAACTTTAGCCTTAAAACAATGGGCATGAAACCTTCATCCAGACACACTGGAACCAACTTGTAAAACATTAAAGAGATTCATAAGATCTTTTTAATTTCAAAAGACACATTTGAAATTCTTGGCTTGGTTTTCCTTACAGCAGATGGAAATGTTGCAACAATCTTGAAGTTCACATTTTAGTGTTTTCTTACATTTAAAAACACAAGCCTGTATTTTACATTTATTTATACAGTTGATAGAATTATGTATCAAATTCTATTTGACTAGGCTGGCAGCCTTCGCCCATCTCTCCCCAATCATCACAAATGGGATGGGGTGTGTAAGGACCAATGTGGTCAAACAGGGAACTTGGTCACCAAAAATGACATCTTTACTGAAAATAATAGCAAGGGAGTACAGGGATAGCTCAGCTGTGTTCGTTGTATTCAACTGCATTATATACAGTGCCCATTCCTGGCATATATTTCTAAGTTACTTCATATACGAGAAGAACTGTGTCCCTGTGACACTGCAGAAAGGGGCAAATACATTAGTTTAACTGCAAACTTGTGCCAGTTTACATACCTGTGGAATATGTAAATATGCCACTAAGTTATGACACTGTAAGATCGTAATTTACTTTCCCCAACCCTAGTGTAATGATTTTGTCACTGGAAGGGCATAGCCTGTGTCAGTTTCTGAGGAAGAGAGAGTTAAATGCACAGCTATGTAATCTGGACAGAATATACCTCTGACAACAAAATATGTCACCAATTCACATGATAAGGTTTACTCGAGCCAATAATTTCTATTTTCTGAACTAATTAAGTCTAAAATTAATGTTTTATGATGGTTCAGTGAGCTTTTCTGCACATCTGCTCAAAATAATTTGTCTAGTGTAAATTATACATGCTACTGCTTTGCTATAGGTTTGCCTAACTGTATAAATCCTAATGTGTGATATCGGCAGGGCTTGGCACTAAACTCAAAACTCAGCATTAAAGTGTTATCATTGTTATTTCAGACAACAAAGCTAGTGTGAGATTTCCCTATACCATATACATTTATAGTGTGCATATATCACAAAGCGACCATGATAACCATTTTTTAAAACCATTATAACTTTATCAGCTTGGTGCATCTGAACTAATGCATTTGTTCAAGTCAGTCAAGGGGCACCAGTCACATGAATAGTTTAAGGTCTGCTGCAAATTTGGAAGGCATCTATATTCCATTTTTTATTGATACAAGGTAACATCACAAAAGAATGTCAACCTATATGCAGTAGTAAACGGAAAGAGGGTGACCGATATTTGTCTAACAGAACAATTTTAGAAGGAAGTTATGGTTGATTATGCAAACAGAGGTTAACTCTACCTCTCAAAAATAATTTAGAAGTGCAAACAGAAGTTGCAAGTTCCATGACAGCAGTAGTTTTGTGATCCTGTAATGGTTTAAGTGACTTGCTTTGACAGGGTTATCAATAAGAACTAAAGTTGTATGGAGGTTTTAGGAACATGAATACATGCGTCACAACTTTTCTTGAACAAAACACTACACAACTGGCCATCCCACAGTTATTAGCAGTCCATTTTTTTTTGTCAATTAAATATATATATTTTTTTCAATTAATAATGCTATGCAGAACCACTGGTTATACAAGCAGTTTGCAGAGACAATCCAAGAGCAATGTCTTGGTTAAGTGACTTGCTTAAGGTCACACTGTCAGCAAAAGAAGAGGATTGAGGGAATCATACCCTGTACCACAGGAACTAAATCTTTCAGTCTTAGCCCTCTGCACTAATGTTATGATTTTTTTTTCTGTCTCAAGATCTGTACATTATTCTCTGTTATCTCAGAATAAGTTTAGTTTTAAAACAGCAAAATTATCTCAGAACTAATTATATTAATCTGTTAATGTAATACTCTGATACAAGTCAAAGTGGATCCCCAGTCTGGAAATTTACACTTTCTCCCCAAGCTGTGGTCACCCTGTATTTGCCCTAGTGAAAATACTCATATAGTATTAATAAGTATTAGTAAGTACAGAATCTAAATCCATTTTAATGCTAGTTTACTTACTGGGCTCTTACATTGTACGTTCACTCCATATATGCATACACATATATATCTTGTCTTTGTACAGATGTGTAAGCAGAACAGCATCCATATTTTGACATTTGAAAATCTGTGTATTTACCACTCCTTTTTATAAATACACAAATTCTTGAATACTAAATGCAAAAGAAAGGAAATAAATAATTGATCCATACTGGAGTTAAATAGTTGTGAGTCGTAATGAATTTTCCTCTTTTTTAGTTTTTTTGAAGGGCCCCCCAAATCACCACCTAGCTAAGATTCTCATCTCACTTCAGGTCCAGCTTGGATGTAGATGTGGTTGTCACCAGTTAAAAAGCCAGAGCAGATGTAGCACCTTGGATGTGTGAAAAAAGATACTTCTTACCAAGATGACCAGACCCCATCTACTCTGCATCTCAAAACAACACTGTGGTAAAGATGGGCTAAAACATTTAATTTCCTTGTTTTGTGACAGGTGGAAATGCATTTTCATTTTCTCACATTGGTTTATAAACTGTTGTTTTTACAAAAGCTGCAAGGAAGTCTTAGGTGAGATTTGTAAAGTAAATGTATGAAACATCTTCATTAAAAAAAGTATTTTAACTGCTAAAACCATTTTTTTCAGACAAAGTATACTTGTTATTTTCAAGCTATAAATAATATTATAGAACTGAAAAAAAAGCCAGGACAGAAAAGTGCTTTGTATGTGGTAAACTTCATACAGGAAAAGGCATGACCAGCAGTGTGCTAACATACAGTATTAAGTACTTAACACCCCCAACCCCACCCCACCTTTTGTCCTTCCAGAAATATCCATTTATACTCATTCTGCTTGTTGTGTCCACAGTCCTAGTGGAAAGATTTAAGAAGCCCCCCCACCTTACTTGGCAGAACATCAGGACCTTCTTTCTGTATTGACCTAGGCTAGACTGATGATTTTCCAGGCCACGTAACAACTGTGGTAGGAATAGTACTTGCTTCCCACCTTCCCTGTAACTTGTTTAGTCCAGATACAGATTTGCTGTATCCAGGACTGTTTGTAAGCTTCTGTGCCCCCAAGCCTTTCTGTGTTGGAGAAAAGCCTTCTAGCTTATCAGTGGGAGTGGTAAGCACTAGGCAGCCTATCTACAACAAGATACAGATACAGATTCTTAGTTTTAGTACTTGAATTTGCTTATCCGTGCTCAGCACTTGTTCAGAACTTGTTGTAAGCACTAAATAAACTACAAGTTACTACAGCATTCACCCTTCCTCATTACTTAGAGAAAAACAGTTTTGGTACTTACTTTCCTCACTTGCTTAGAGAAAAACAGCTCTTGTACTCACTTTCCTCACTTGTCTAGAGGAAAATATTTTTTTATTCAGGCATGTCCAAGGGTCAGCTCCCAGTGTTCTCTCCTGTCTATCTGATGAATCTGGGCATCTTGGGGCAATGTAGCAATTGTCTCATGTACACAGACAACCCTCTCCTCCTACCACCCAACACTACATTCTGTGAGAGATGCACTCATCTAGCCACACTGGAGGTAAAGCTCTCTCCAACCAAGACTGAACTTGATAGTCAAGAGGAGAAGTTAAACACCTGCACCACACCACACTCAGCACATAGTCCCACTAAACCTACACCACCAAAATCCACACATAGAAACACAAAAACATTCACGGAGGCTCTCAATAATAATCTGCTCAAGCAACAGAGACCTCCAAAGCAGAAACGCAAGCAACCTCCCACCAGACTGAACTTGATAGTCAAGAGAAGTTAAACACTTGCACCACACCACACTCATCACATAATCCCACTAAACCTACACCTCCAAAATCCACACATAGAAACACAAAAACATTCGCAGAGGCTCTCAATAATAATCTGCTCAAGCAACAGAGACCTCCAAAGCAGAAACACAAGCAACCTCCCACCACCAACACAACCCAAATGACACATAGCCCACAGACTCAGTGTGCCACTCAACCACAGCCCATAAGGCAAAACAACATACCCAATACACTAGTCATAGGTGACTCTATAGTCAGGCACACTGATGTCTCATTCACCAGGCTAAAGAAGGAGAAGGTCACTGTCAGCTGCCTGTCGGGTGCCAGGATCCGCCACATAACCTGCGCACTCAGGTCACTCCACAACAAGTACAAATATGACTCTGTGATTGTCCATGTTGATGTGAACGATCTGAGATGTACCTCCCTGGACTACATGAAAAGAGACATGGAAGAACTCTCCAATCTTGTAGCCCAGGCAGGTATGACCCTAGCCCTGAGTAGCATCCTGCCATCGCCCAGAATGATAGTGCAGTACAAGGACAAAATGATTGACTTCAACAATCGGCTAAGCTTCTGGTGTCATTCTGAGGGGATCCAGTATCTGTCTGCCTGGGATGATATGGTCGACAGACCATGATGCTTTGCCAGAGATGGCCTGCACATGTCACCCCTGGGATTCCGGATTCTGGCAAAGGCTCTTGCCGCCCCTATAGTGCCTTTTTTAGGCAATGTTCAAATGACAAATTCACCACCATAACAGGAACAGGCAAGCAAAAACTGAGGGTAATGCTATTCAATGTTAGAAGTCTAAAGCTCAAAATGCACTCACTCGAGGCACTCCTTAAAATGGAGAACATCGATGTCTGTACAGTGACTGAGACCTGGTTCAAGGCTCCAGAGACCACCCCTGCATTACCAGGCTATAACTCATATCACACTTTTTGGCCATCTAACCTGTACCGGAACATCAAAGGTGGAGGTGTGTCCATAGTCATTAAGGGTATCCACACCTCCAGGCTAGTTGCTCAGCATAATGCAGCCGAGATTATCTAAGTGCAGCTAACTCTGGGCAAAACTGCAATCCAAATTTAGCTTGCTACAGATCTCCCACCATGTCCCAGGACTCCCACTCCTCTTTTCTTGGTATACTGGAAAATATTAGGGTTCAAGCAAACACCCTAATTTTTGGCGATTTCAACTACCCCACCATTAACTGGGAAAACTACTCATGTACCAACGCCTTTGCTCGGCGCTTTCTGGAATTCATAAATTCCAATGCCTTGGATCAACTTATCCACAACCCCGCCAGGGGCAACAATATCCTAGACCTAGTCATTACCAACATGAGTGACCGGTGTTTCACACCTGAAGTCAACTCCTCGTTGGTCAGATCTGACCATAAGCTAATCACCCTAGATATCCACATCCCGTCCCCACCCCCCATTAAGTAAACCATGGTAAAAAAATTCTCCAAAGCCAGTTACAACTGCTGAATCCTACACAAATGTACTCTATAAGCACTTACACAAGTGCATGGATTGTGCTATCCCAAACAGAACCAAGATGCTATCCTCCAAAAAAAGGAAGCCAATCTGGTGGTCCCCTGCCATAAACAAACTCTACAACAGAAGGAAGAAATTGTTGCAAAAGAGAGTAATATTCCATGAGTGGAGGAGCTCCCTGGTCAGCCTCAGCAAGAAGCTGAGATCCCTTATAAGATCCTCCAAAGCTAGCTATGAAAACAAGATTGCCACTGATTCTAAGGACAACCACAAAGCATTCTATAGCTATGTCAAGAATCTCAATGGCAACACCCAGATCTGCTCTGAGTTACAGCACAATGGCACAAAAATCACAGAACCAACTGATATTGCCAATATCCTGGCAGATAGGTTCAGTGCTAACTTTACCCCCCTCTCGCCCCCTAAAGGGCCCATATCTATAAAGGAAGAATGTAGAGTCCCTGTAATCACAACTTCACTGGTAAAAGCAGCACTCTCTAAAGCCAAAAACAAAGCATCCATGGGACTGAACAACATCCCAAGCTGCGTTTTAAACGAACTTCAGAACGAACTGGCTCCCCACCTAAGCACCATGTTCAATCATAGCCTCACATCAGGCTTTGTTCCCACTGAATGGCGCACAGTAACAGTTATCCCACTTCACAGAGGAGGAGCCACCACTGATCCTGGGAGCTATCGCCCTATTAGCCTGACGAGCCTCGTCTGCAAGGCCATGGAACGTATCATCATGGAATTCATAAACAAACACAATAGTAACCTCCAAACTCTGGACCCCACCCAGTTTGGGTTTGTGAATGGCAGATCTTGCCTTCTGAACCTGGTCAACTTCTTTGAGGCAGTTACCAAAGCCGTAGACGAGGGTAAGGTAGTTCACACAGCCTATCTTGACCTTGCCGAGGCGTTTGAGACCATCCCCCATTCTGAAATTATAGCTAAACTCACTAAACTAGGTATAAATCCCTATGTCACAAGATTGGTTGCTAACTGGCTCACTGACAGAATCCACACTGTAAAAGTTGCAGACACCAAATCTGACTTCAAACCAGTGACAAGTGGAGTACCACAGGGTTCACTCCTGGGACCTCTCCTGTTTGGTATCTACTTCTCTGAAGTACAGGCTTACACAGAAGGCCTCTGGCTAACAAAGTTCACAAATAACTGCAAACTAGGAGCTATAGTCAAGTCCCCAAATGATGTGGACATCCTACAGAAGGGCCTCACTGAGACAGATGCCTGGTGTCAGAGCCATGGCCTCAAGCTCAATGCCAAAAAGTGCATTGTTATCCAGTTTGGTAAAAACTCTGTACCCATGAACTACCACATAGGCAGCAGTCTTCTTAACACTGA